>NC_141899.1:19083956-19383956 GCF_030686135.1 Camelina sativa | reverse complement strand
GTTTTCTAAAGCCGAGGGCAATGATTCCCGGGGATGAAGGTGATTTGGAAGTCGCACCTGGAGTTCCAAACCGGTAATTTTCGAAAAATTATTTACGAAATTCCTCATAGTTCATCGATTGATTAGCATTGGATAGTTTGTTGAATTCTATTATGTAATTGCATAAAAAATGTGTTATAATAGTGGGTATTTGTATAAGTCGTGTATGATTTGTGTGTGTGTTAGAGAAAATCTCGGTTTTGAACAATATTTGGTTTTGTTTTTGTAGACCTGAAGATCCAATTTTCATAATCTACTATAATGGAAAGTTTGAAGTCGCCAATGGTTGTGATTGCATATGTTGGAGGCGAGACTCATAATCTTGAATGCAAGGCGGAGACCATAATTAAAAACATGGTGGAGTCGATAGGGTTGTCTATGGTTGGGCAAAGAATATGGTTTAAATACCCCTACGAGATGTTCTCAGAGTTGAAGTTGTTGTATGATGGATCCGATAATTTCCAGAGAATGTGTTCAGCTGCGCTGTGGACAAGATCAATAGAATTCTATGTGGAGAAGAATGAGATTTCTAATGATGGAGCTGGTGAAGAAGAACACAATGATGATGGAGCTAGTGAAGATCGAGGCAATAATAGAGCTGATCAAGAAGGAGTCAATGATGGTGGAGATGGTGAAGGCAACGATAGAGCTTGGTTTGCTAGAGGTGGTGATGAGGAGGATTGTTTCGGTAGAGGAGATGATGATGAGGAAGATGAGGCTTGTGATTCTGAGGCCACTCCTCCGAATTCAGATGATGAGGATGGTGGATCCGAAAAACACCTTAGGTACAAAAAAGGCAGTGGAGAGATAAGATTGGGGCAGGTATTTGACAGCATACCTTTGTTCAAGGAAGCTGTTGTTGAGTATGCGCTTAAGGAAGGAACTAATGTGAAGTATTCAAGATGGGGATCTGAGAAATCGGAAGTCATATGCTCTCTTGGTGGTGGTTGCAAATTCATACTTTATTGTTCTTTTCAAAAAGAACTGAACACATTCCAAGTCATGTACTGCAGTGACTTCCATTCATGTATCCCAAACAAGTATAGCAAGGTAGTGAAGGATGGGGTCATTGCTAAGTTGGTATTGGATGACTTAGGAATGATCCTACTTTCAAGCCAAGGCAATACAAGCAATAATGGAGGACCGTTACAACTGGGTGGTCACTCCAGATCAATGTAGAAAAGCCAAGACAAAAGCATTGGCAATGATTCAAGCTAAACATGATGAGCAATTTGCTAGACTAAAGGACTACCGTCTAAAGGTACTTGAGTAAGTTTTTTTTTTAGATTTGCATTTACTTATTGCGAAACCGATTCTCATCTCTAACTTTGCTTTTTTTTTTTTTTCAGTTCTAACCCAGGCTCGACTGTTGAAGTGGGAACAATAAGAACTGATGAAGGTATTGAGAAGTTCGACAGGTTCTACGTCTGTTTGGAAGCACTCTGGAAGACATTTGTTGCTCAATGTCGACCCATATTTGGGATAGATGGTTGTTTTTTGAAGAACGATGTCAAAGGTCAACTCTTGGCAGCTATAGGACGAGATGCCAACAACCAGTTCTTCCCTATTGCATGGGCTATTGTGCCAGTAGAGAATACAAATAGTTGGATATGGTTTATCCAGCTTCTTAAAGCAGACTTGCAACTTGGAGATGGTGAAGGATTTAGTCTCATCTCAGACAGGCAGAAGGTGAGTTGGAGACACTTACTCTCCTAATCTACATTATACTTAAAATATGAGTTTGAGACACTTACTCTTTTTGTGATAGGGCCTGCTTATTGTTGTGGAACATGAGTTGCCCAAAGTCAAACATCGTATGTGTGCACGCAACATATATTCAATCCTTAGCCAAATTCCCAAATCAAAATTCGCATATATATTATCGAAATTGAATAACTAAAATCAACCAAAACACAAATTATTACTTACCAGAAGTAGATGATTAATACATTGGATGCAACCTACTGCAGATCGACTCGAAATTGAAAACGCCCAAATTCTAGGGTTCCTCCGCCGCGAGAGAGAGAGTTTCGGGAGAGAGGAAGAGATATTTGGAAGACAAATAAAAAACGACGCCGTTTTGGCCAAAATTTGAGTTTCTCAGCTTTGCCAAAACGACGTCGTTTGGATCGCTGTGCACACACACGTGGAATCCACGTCATTTTGATTAAACGGAAGCTTAACACAGTTAGTCGACAAACACGTTTTTGTATGTTTTGGCACAACAATTATACTTGGGGTATTGATTTCGAAGTTGGGGGTACGGAATTCAAATATTTAGAAACGTAATGTATGTTTAGGCCAGATCAATAGTCAAATGTATGAATTCAACACAGGGCTATTGTGGGGGTATGAAAAAGCCGTTTCTCCATTCTTCAAGTCTTCTGATTTTGTTACAAATTTACAAGTCTTCTGATTTTGTTTTCCCCGTGAAGTTGTATATACTATATAAAAAGATAAATGGTGTTATGTAAGAGAGTAAGAGAGAATAAAATGGTTTAAAGTTTCAACAAAACTTAACTAATTGTCAATCTAGAGACACTCTCTAAATTATCATCATGATCAACTCTAAATCTCTATGAGCCACAAATTATTTCTTCCTTCCAATGTGATATTTTCTTCGTTCAAAACATTTTTAAGTTTTTGATAAGTATTTAATGTTATTGGGCTGCTAGTGTTTGGCTCATTAAGCCTTAGAATTTGTGTTTAAGGAATTATTCAACAAAAAATGTTTATCATTTTTTTCCTCATCGTTTATATTTTTCTCTCTTATTTTCTCTGATCTTCACCTTAATCTCTCTTTCTTCTGCTTCACATCTCTATTTTTGTTACTATCCTTTGATAAGGTGTTTCCATCTTATCAAATTGGTGATTTCCATCTGAGAGTTGTATAAACTCAAGGGTAAAAAAAAAAAAAAAAAAAAACTAGAAATGAATATTAGTGATGAAGCTTGCGATCGCATACTACGATCTTGTGATGAAATTAGGTTTCAGTTGAAGGAGATGATGAGAACCAATCGAGAGTGTCGACAAAACCTCCTTAGCCTACAAACCAACACGGTGAGTCCAGATCGTCCGTCAGCTGCTCAACAAACTACCATGGGGAGTCCAGATCTTCTTCCATCTGTCCAACAACCCATCACAGCGAGTTTAGATCGTCCACATTTAGAGCTTACACCAAGAAAATCCCTAGAAATTCCTCTTGGGAATTCTGTCAAACAATTGGTGAGCATTGCGTTTCCAGAATCAGTCAATGGGTCTCTGAGCTTCCAATCGCTGTACAAGCTCTAAGGGAAGTAAGAAATCATGTCACACGCAGCTATCACAAGGCCAGGAAGAAGCCAACACGAGGGGGACGTCACGAGATCATTTTGGCAACACAAATCACCAAACGCTCCATGAAGAAACATGGTAAGCGACCTTATCATCCCTTGCGATATTGTAGGATTCAGGAGTTTGCTTGTGCGGTTAGACAAAAAGATACGTCCTTGGATTATGATGCGTCACAAGAGCTTGATGATGGAGCTGATTTCAGAAGGAGGGCAAGGAATCGTATTAGGCGTGTCAACAATGGTTGTCAAGTTCAAGTGGCTGAAACATTGGAGATTCAACAAAGAGTTCTGACGGTTCACGGTAACTTAAGAGCTTCTTCTCGATTTAGTCCAGTCCATTGTGGTGTTGATAAGGTACGGCTTTAGGATTCAAGAGCTGAAGACGGAAATGATAGAGTAAGGAATGATTCAAAGTCTTGGACCAAATCTGCAGAGGCATGGGAGCAAGTGGGGTTGAAACCTCAAGAACTAAGTGTAGGGAACCAGACTTTAGGAGTAGTTTACATTGGATTCCAAAGAATAACTCCACAAATGAATAGAGAGCTCAAGCCTAATGAAGAAAACCTATCCTGGAAGCATCATGAACGTAGAGGATCGAACGGTGAGCTTTAGGGTGTAACACATCACGGTTGGGAGAGAGTGGGAGCAGATAACTCAAGGAATAATAAGGCTGGGATGTCAAGCTGCTCTAGGGAAGCTTTAAAGAAGTGGATAAACAACTTGGAGGCTTACTTGTGTGCAGGACAAGTTCCTCAAAACGATTGGTTGAAGATTGTGTATTCACTCTTAGAAGGAGAAACATGACAGTGGATCTGATATGATCGTGGCAAGCAAGGAGCCAGAGGCGGCAGAGCAACCAGAGGTGGTGGGAAGGATCACTCGTTCAAGAGCTAAGGAGAGGGCCAAGGAAGCTCATGCACTCATGGTGACGGGTCATTCAACCTACCAAGGATCCAAGTCTTCAACATATCCAACCTGAAGACTTCACCCGGTAATGATGACTAGGTAACTTATGTGAGAAGTTTGTACTCTTTTTCCCATAGCTGAGTTTTGTCCCAATGGGTTTTCTCAGCATGGTTTTTAATGAGGCAAATGGATCACTACGTCGAGTTATCTAGAAGTCATTACCAATGGAGAATAATGTACTTCTGTACTAGTTCAAGTGACTTCTGTACTACTACAGGTCACTTAGACGTTTTGCTGTTTTCTTATTTCCTTAAAACGTTTTGTTGTTTTATTTTTAACTTCCTGCTGTTTGGAGTGTCGAGCCTAGGGTTAATTATAAAACCCACAGCCACGCCTCCTTTGTTCTTTAGTGAAGAATGATGTTGTAACACGAATTGTTGATCTTTCTTCCTCAATTTGATTTCTTGAATGCGTTCTTGAATTCTGGGTTTCTAAACACTTTGTGACATAGAAACTCTTCACTTGTTTCGTTCCATACAACCACCTAAACATCTATCTCCATCAAACCATTGTTTTTTTCCTTCGATCTTCACACATCATCACCCAAAACCTTCCGTTCATCATCACATTCCATCCACATCACCTGTCACTCGTTTATCAGCCTTCAACAGAGTCCAATCCTAGGGGAAATCGTATCATGTGGTATCAGAGCCAACTCTGTGCCAAGGCTAAGTGATTCTAAGAACCCTAATCTCTTGTGTTTTTGCTTAATTTCGTTTGTCTAGTTTTAGGGTTTTGTTTTTTGGTTGTTCGTTTGTGTCTAGATCGAATAGGGTTTAGTTCTTGCTGATTTGTTTGAGTTTAGGAGTTAGTTTTGTGTTGTTTCGAAATTAGACTGCAATTAGGGTTTAGTTATTTCGAGTTTGTTAGCTATAGGGTTTGGTATTGTTCGATTTTTTTCTTGTAGTCTTGTTCGATATTAGAATTTCGAGTCTTAGAGTTTTATTTTCGTTTTTCTCATTCAAGGAACATTTTACTGCAAGATCCTTCTTTAATCTGCAGGTACAATGGAGCTTTCTCCAGAAGCTATGGAAGCTTTGAACCAAGTCTTGTCCAAGCGAATAGCAGAAGCAAACAAAACAATGACCACTCAGTTTCAGCAACAGATGGAGCAGCTCAGTAACAAGTTAGAGAAGCAGCTCAAAGACATAGCTCAAGCATCTAGCACTTCAGATCAGAGTTCTTCAGACCCGCCTAGTCCTAATGAAGCCCACCGTTTAGCTAAAGGAAAGGCACACATGGGAATCTCTTCCAAACACACACGGATCAAGACAGTTAAGTCACCTATTGGGGGAAGAGAGACTTGTTTCAATCAGAGGAGAAACACTCAAGGAACAGAAAGAGAGCATCGCAGAACTGGCATAGATCACATGCATCCACGACGAGTTGAACAAGTAGCTGGGCATCGAGTATATATTGTGTCAGATAGAGAATATTCCGAAGAAGAAGAAGTTTCAGATCATAGTCAAGAGACAATGAGGAGAAACCGAAACAGAGATCATGACAGGGATTATGATCCTTTGAGGCAGCAGCTGAAACATCTCAAGATTCAGTATCCTTCTTTTCATGGTACCAATGATCCAGAGACTTATCTAGACTGGGAGAGGAAGATGGAATCTAACTTTCAGGTTCAAGGTACTTATGAGCTGAACAAGGTGAAGATAGCCATATTCGAATTCAATGGCTATGCTTTGTTGTGGTGGGAGCAGTTGGGGCTTACTAGACATCGACAGAGAGAGCCTGCTATCACTACATGGGAACAACATGTCACACAGATGAGAAAGAAGTTTGTGCCTACACACTATCAGAGGGAGATTCTTAACAAGCTTAGGCGTCTCATTCAAGGCACTAAGTCTGTTAGAGACTACTATCAAGAGCTGGAAACGCTTATGATCAGGGCTGTCCTAAGGGAAAGTGAAGACATGGTTATGTCTAGGTTTCTTGGAGGTTTGAACAGAGAGATTCAAGACAAGATAGAGCTGCAGAACTATGAAGATGTGAAAGAAATGGTACATAAGGCAGAGTTGATTGAATCGCAGATTAAGAGAAAGGGAGTGAGGTCTACGTTTACGCCTGACATGTCCAAGCCGAGAGAATTCAGTAAACCCGCCTTCACCAAGGACAGCAAACCCGTGACAGCCACAGTCAAAGAGGAGGTTAAGATCGATTTCAAGCCCAAGAGTAGTACCTCTACAAGTCATATTAGTTGTTTCAAATGCCAAGGAATGGGGCATTATTCCAGAGACTGTCCAAACAAGAAGCTGTTTCTTCTTCAAGAAGGAGGAGAGATTGTGCCAGTAGACAGTTCAGAGAGTGAATCAGAGTCTGAACTCTGTGAAGAAGGTGAACCAGCAGTCATGGGAGAGATGTTAGTAGCACGCAAAGCTTTAAGTGTTCAGATGCATCCAGATGATAGAGGTCAGCGTGAGAACCTATTTCACACCAGGTGTATGGTTCAAGACAAGGTCTGCACCTTGATCGTAGATGGTGGTAGCTGTACTAATGCAGCTAGTGAAGAGATGGTACAGAAGCTTAATCTCAAAACCACTTCACATCCAAGGCCTTATCAGCTACAATGGTTGAACAACAAGGGAGCTTTGACAGTCACGCAGCAAGTGATGGTGAAACTAGCGATTGGGAAGTATGAGGATGAGCTGTTATGTGATGTGATTCCGATGAAGTCAAGTCATATTCTGTTGGAAAGACCATGGCAGTTCGACAGAAGAGTGTTTCAAGATGGCTACACCAACAAGCAGTCATTTGAGTTCAAAGGACGCCAGGTCACTCTTCTACCACTTACACCCAGCAAAATCTACAAGGACCAGCTACACATGAACCGCAAGGATACAGAGAAAGTGTCTCACAGCCTGTACATCAACCACAGCGAGTTCAACAATCTTTTTGATCCAGAGATGACCACATTCATGTTTGAGTATAAAGAAACACTCACCAGCACTAAGCCAGCAGAAGAGCTTCCACGCGAAATCATAGAGATTAAAGAGGAGTACAAGAATGAGTTTCCAGAAGAGATATCTCCAGGTTTGCCGCCACTATGTGGGATAAAGCATCAGATCGAATTGGTACCAGTTTCAGCTCTGTCGAACAGACCAGCTTACAGAACCAATCCAGTAGAAACAAAAGAGCTTCAGAAGCAAGTAGAAGAGCTGATGAGCAAGGGACACATTAAAGAGAACCTCAGTCCAAGTGCAGGTAAGGATAATGTAGTCACAGATGCATTATCCAGGAGGTACACTCTCATTTCTACTTTGTCTTCTAAGCTAGTAGGACTTTATGAGACTGACATCGATTTTGCTGAGAGCTATGGCAAATGCCATAAGTTTGCTTTTGAAAACTACTATAGGCAGGATGGGTATCTGTTCTTTAATGATAGATTGTGCATACCAAGAGGATCCATGAGAGAGATGCTGATCAGAGAAGCTCACGGAGGAGGACTAGCTGGACATTTCGGAATGTCAAAGACTCTACTTGGACTGCAAGAACACTTCTATTGGCCTCAAATGCAGAAAGACGTTGAGAAGGTTTGTTCTAGGTGCCATATCTGCAAAATGGCGAAGGGTAAGGTACAGCCACACGGCTTGTACATTCCTCTACCGAATCCTTCTCAACCTTGGACTCAAATTTCTATGCATTTTGTTCTTGGCTTACCTCGAACCAGAAATGGTAGAGATTCTATTTTTGTTGTGGTTGACAGGTTTAGGAAGATGGCTCACGTCATTACAAGTCACAAGACGGGTGATGCTGTTATTGTAGCTAACTTGTTTTTCAGGGAAGTCATAAGGAGGATCAATGACAACACATATCAGACTGATCTTCAAGGTAAGTATACCATATCATCAACAGTCAATGTTTCTGACTTGCTCTCTTACTATGCAGATTCCGATTTGAGGACAAATCCTTTTGAAGAGGGGGAGGATGATATGATCGTGGCAAGCAAGGAGCCAGAGGTGGCAGAGCAACCGGAGGTGGTGGGAAGGATCACTCGTTCAAGAGCTAAGGAGAGGGCCAAGAAAGCTCATGCACTCATGGTGACGGGTCATTCAACCTACCAAGGATCCAAGTCTTCAACATATCCAACCTGAAGACTTCACCCGGTAATGATGACTAGGTAACTTAGGTGAGAAGTTTGTACTCTTTTTCCCATAGCTGAGTTTTGTCCCAATGGGTTTTCTCAGCATGGTTTTTAATGAGGCAAATGGATCACTACGTCGAGTTATCTAGAAGTCATTACCAATGGGGAATAAATGTACTTCTGTACTAGTTCAAGTGACTTCTGTACTACTACAGGTCACTTAGACGTTTTGCTGTTTTCTTATTTCCTTAAAACGTTTTGTTGTTTTATTTTTAACTTCCTGCTGTTTGGAGTGTCGAGCCTAGGGTTAATTATAAAACCCACAGCCACGCCTCCTTTGTTCTTTAGCGAAGAATGATGTTGTAACACGAATTGTTGATCTTTCTTCCTCAATTTGATTTCTTGAATGCGTTCTTGAATTCTGGGTTTCTAAACACTTTGTGACATAGAAACTCTTCACTTGTTTCGTTCCATACAACCCACCTAAACATCTATCTCCATCAAACCTTTGTTTTCTTCCTTCGATCTTCACACATCATCACCCAAAACCTTCCGTTCATCATCACATTCCATCCACATCACCTGTCACTCGTTTATCAGCCTTCAACAGAGTCCAATCCTAGGGGAAATCGTATCATGTGGTATCAGAGCCCAACTCTGTGCCAAGGCTAAGTGATTCTAAGAACCCTAATCTCTTGTGTTTTTGCTTAATTTCGTTTGTCTAGTTTTAGGGTTTTGTTTTTTTGTTGTTCGTTTGTGTCTAGATCGAATAGGGTTTAGTTCTTGCTGATTTGTTTGAGTTTAGGAGTTAGTTTTGTGTTGTTTCAAAATTAGACTGCAATTAGGGTTTAGTTATTTCGAGTTTGTCTTAGCTTATAGTAGGGTTTGGTATTGTTCGATTTTTTTTCTTGTAGTCTTGTTCGATATTAGAATTTCGAGTCTTAGAGTTTTATTTTCGTTTTTCTCATTCAAGGAACATTTTACTGCAAGATCCTTCTTTAATCTGCAGGTACAATGGAGCTTTCTCCAGAAGCTATGGAAGCTTTGAACCAAGTCTTGTCCAAGCGAATAGCAGAAGCAAACAAAACAATGACCACTCAGTTTCAGCAACAGATGGAGCAGCTCAGTAACAAGTTAGAGAAGCAGCTCAAAGACATAGCTCAAGCATCTAGCACTTCAGATCAGAGTTCTTCAGACCCGCCTAGTCCTAATGAAGCCCACCGTTTAGCTAAAGGAAAGGCACACATGGGAATCTCTTCCATACACACACGGATCAAGACAGTTAAGTCACCTATTGGGGGAAGAGAGACTTGTTTCAGTCAGAGGAGAAACACTCAAGGAACAGAAAGAGAGCATCGCAGAACTGGCAGAGATCACATGCATCCACGACGAGTTGAACAAGTAGCTGGGCATCGAGTATATATTGTGTCAGATAGAGAATATTCCGAAGAAGAAGAAGTTTCAGATCATAGTCAAGAGACAATGAGGAGAAACCGAAACAGAGATCATGACAGGGATATGATCCTTTGAGGCAGCAGCTGAAACATCTCAAGATTCAGTATCCTTCTTTTCATGGTACCAATGATCCAGAGACTTATCTAGACTGGGAGAGGAAGATGGAATCTAACTTTCAGGTTCAAGGTACTTATGAGCTGAACAAGGTGAAGATAGCCATATTCGAATTCAATGGCTATGCTTTGTTGTGGTGGGAGCAGTTGGGGCTTACTAGACATCGACAGAGAGAGCCTGCTATCACTACATGGGAACAACTAGTCACACAGATGAGAAAGAAGTTTGTGCCTACACACTATCAGAGGGAGATTCTTAACAAGCTTAGGCGTCTCATTCAAGGGCACTAAGTCTGTTAGAGACTACTATCAAGAGCTGGAGAACGCTTATGATCAGGGCTGTCCTAAGGGAAAGTGAAGACATGGTTATGTCTAGGTTTCTTGGAGGTTTGAACAGAGAGATTCAAGACAAGATAGAGCTGCAGAACTATGAAGATGTGAAAGAAATGGTACATAAGGCAGAGTTGATTGAATCGCAGATTAAGAGAAAGGGAGTGAGGTCTACGTTTACGCCTGACATGTCAAAGCCGAGAGAATTCAATAAACCCGCCTTCACCAAGGACAGCAAACCCGTGACAGCCACAGTCAAAGAGGAGGTTAAGATCGATTTCAAGCCCAAGAGTAGTACCTCTACAAGTCATATTAGTTGTTTCAAATGCCAAGGAATGGGGCATTATTCCAGAGACTGTCCAAACAAGAAGCTGTTTCTTCTTCAAGAAGGAGGAGAGATTGTGCCAGTAGACAGTTCAGAGAGTGAATCAGAGTCTGAACTATGTGAAGAAGGTGAACCAGCAGTCATGGGAGAGATGTTAGTAGCACGCAAAGCTTTAAGTGTTCAGATGCATCCAGGATGATAGAGGTCAGCGTGAGAACCTATTTCACACCAGGTGTATGGTTTCAAGACAAGGTCTGCACTTGATCGTAGATGGTGGTAGCTGTACTAATGCAGCTAGTGAAGAGATGGTACAGAAGCTTAATCTCAAAACCACTTCACATCCAAGGCCTTATCAGCTACAATGGTTGAACAACAAGGGAGCTTTGACAGTCACGCAGCAAGTGATGTGAAACTAGCGATTGGGAAGTATGAGGATGAGCTGTTATGTGATGTGATTCCGATGAACTCAAGTCATATTCTGTTGGAAAGACCATGGCAGTTCGACAGAAGAGTGTTTCAAGATGGCTACTCCAACAAGCAGTCATTTGAGTTCAAAGGACGCCAGGTCACTCTTCTACCACTTACACCCAGCAAAATCTACAAGGACCAGCTACACATGAACCGCAAGGATACAGAGAAAGTGTCTCACAGCCTGTACATCAACCACAGCGAGTTCAACAATCTTTGTGATCCATAGATGACCACCATTCATGTTTGAGTATAAAGAAACACTCACCAGCACTAAGCCAGCAGAAGAGCTTCCACGCGAAATCATAGAGATTAAAGAGGAGTACAAGAATGAGTTTCCAGAAGAGATATCTCCAGGTTTGCCGCCACTATGTGGATAAAGCATCAGATCGAATTGGTACCAGTTTTCAGCTCTGTCGAACAGACCAGCTTACAGAACCAATCCAGTAGAAACAAAAGAGCTTCAGAAGCAAGTAGAAGAGCTGATGAGCAAGGGACACATTAAAGAGAACCTCAGTCCAAGTGCAGGTAAGGATAATGTAGTCACAGATGCATTATCCAGGAGGTACACTCTCATTTCTACTTTGTCTTCTAAGCTAGTAGGACTTTATGAGACTGACATCGATTTTGCTGAGAGCTATGGCAAATGCCATAAGTTTGCTTTTGAAAACTACTATAGGCAGGATGGGTATCTGTTCTTTAATGATAGATTGTGCATACCAAGAGGATCATGAGAGAGATGCTGATCAGAGAAGCTCACGGAGGGAGGACTAGCTGGACATTTCGGAATGTCAAAGACTCTACTTGGACTGCAAGAACACTTCTATTGGCCTCAAATGCAGAAAGACGTTGAGAAGGTTTGTTCTAGGTGCCATATCTGCAAAAATGGCGAAGGGGTAAGGTACAGCCACACGGCTTGTACATTCCTCTACCGAATCCTTCTCAACCTTGGACTCAAATTTCTATGCATTTTGTTCTTGGCTTACCTCGAACCAGAAATGGTAGAGATTCTATTTTTGTTGTGGTTGACAGGTTTAGGAAGATGGCTCACGTCATTACAAGTCACAAGACGGGTGATGCTGTTATTGTAGCTAACTTGTTTTTCAGGGAAGTCATAAGGAGGATCAATGACAACACATATCAGACTGATCTTCAAGGTAAGTATACCATATCATCAACAGTCAATGTTTCTGACTTGCTCTCTTACTATGCAGATTCCGATTTGAGGACAAATCCTTTTGAAGAGGGGGAGGATGATATGATCGTGGCAAGCAAGGAGCCAGAGGCGGCAGAGCAACCGGAGGTGGTGGGAAGGATCACTCGTTCAAGAGCTAAGGAGAGGGCCAAGAAAGCTCATGCACTCATGGTGATGGGTTATTCAACCTACCAAGGATCCAAGTCTTCAACATATCCAACCTGAAGACTTCACCCGGTAATGATGACTAGGTAACTTAGGTGAGAAGTTTGTACTCTTTTTCCCATAGCTGAGTTTTGTCCCAATGGGTTTTCTCAGCATGGTTTTTAATGAGGCAAATGGATCACTACGTCGAGTTATCTAGAAGTCATTACCAATGGGGAATAATGTACTTCTGTACTAGTTCAAGTGACTTCTGTACTACTACAGGTCACTTAGACGTTTTGCTGTTTTCTTATTTCCTTAAAACGTTTTGTTGTTTTATTTTTAACTTCCTGCTGTTTGGAGTGTCGAGCCTAGGGTTAATTATAAAACCCACAGCCACGCCTCCTTTGTTCTTTAGCGAAGAATGATGTTGTAACACGAATTGTTGATCTTTCTTCCTCAATTTGATTTCTTGAATGCGTTCTTGAATTCTGGGTTTCTAAACACTTTGTGACATAGAAACTCTTCACTTGTTTCGTTCCATACAACCACCTAAACATCTATCTCCATCAAACCATTGTTTTCTTCCTTCGATCTTCACACATCATCACCCAAAACCTTCCGTTCATCATCACATTCCATCCACATCACCTGTCACTCGTTTATCAGCCTTCAACAGAGTCCAATCCTAGGGGAAAATCGTATCAGGATCAAGGGCTTATGGAAAAATTATTCACCTACAAGCTAGAAATAATTTAAGTGGATGCTTAAGGAACAACACAAGGAGCCACCGAGACCGAGCTTTATAAGCCGTTCATTATACTCAGAATGCTACAAGAAGGTTCTGTGGCTAGTTACTGCAGAAAAATTTGAAGCTAAGCATAGAGAGGGCAATGACTATTCAAGAAAAGCATGTGTTGGCTCAACCATTGCAGATGGAGGTCAGAAATTTGCAACCCAAGAGCAATGGAACTTGCTGTTTGGCTTGAGGAGATGAGCGGAGACACGGGAACGAAGGCTATCTTACATGACACCCATAACATGACAAATGCACAGGTTCCAGCTTATTTTGGTGAAAATGCGGAGTTAATGAGTCTCACCATGTTACAAGAGGATTCACCTGTGTTTGGAAACGAGCTAAGAGGTGATGAAGAGAATAGTGAGGCCAAGTGACAAGGAAATTATTCCTCGTGAACAACCTCTAGCCCAAGAGTAAGACTCTAAAGTTTTGGGGCTCTATCTCAGGTCAGAGAGTGTTGGTAGAGATTGACTCTGGAGCGACACAGAATTATATTTCATAAGAGTTAGCTGTTCGACTTAAGCTTCCCAAGAGGATGACAAAACCCAGGTCAGTTTATTTGGGACACGGTCAGCTCATCATGAGTGAAAGCACTTGCCAGGGTTTTGTCATCTTTCAGTGGGCTTCCCAAGAAGGTTCTGAAAGCACTTGTTACTTCAAGGAGCTGAAATCACTGAAGAATTTCTCACACTAGACTTAACAAGGACTGAGGTGGAATTGGTTTTGGGTTACACTTGGCTATCCAAACTGGGAGAGACTTGTGTTAACTGGCAGGAACACACCTTCTCCTTCTTTAACAACCAGGAATAGATCACTCTTTGTGAAAAGGATGAAAAGCTGAAGCTAAGTACTAGAAGGGTGAAGATGAAAAGTGAAGATGAGCATGGAAGCATATTGGGAAGGATTGTTTACTATCTTGAGGACAAAATAGCTTTAAAAGGGGTGAGTGTGGCTATTAGTGGATTCAATGAAGTTGACGTTCAAGAGTGGGATTGTGCCAACAACGAAACGGGGCTGGAAGATAATCATACAGAGGAGAGTCTGTTTTCTTCATTAAAGGATTGGTCGTACCACATGCTCATAGGAACATACTTGGAGAGTATAGAAACCATATCAGGCTTTACGCAAGTGGGCAATCTTCACTCAGGAAGTTTCTCACTCGCCAAGGCCACCAGAATTGTTTGTCGAGATCTTCTCGAGCAGGTCACATTTAGCAGGTGCAGTCATCTCCAAAGCATCATCAAACGGGGCGAGAAAGGTTATGGGCGAAAAGACCTTTGATGGTCTGGAACATAATCTGTTTTATTGTGGTGAGAGTCAGCTGCTAAACGCAGAAGTGCCCAAGAGCGTTCCAAGGTTCTTTGGTTTTGGCGATCAAAGCATTGAGGATTACAAATTATTTATCCAAACTTATTCTGAAGTGGTCAAGGAGTGTATCAGCAAATTTACTGATGATTCTTTAGAAGATGGTGTTAAAAGGTTAGTCTTCATCAATCTTCAATTAGAGCCAAATTCTCTTAAGGAAAAGATTTCTTCAATCACCACATCATCAAGGTGGAAACAATCTGAGGTGAAATTTATGGAGAGTGTTGTGTTAGCTGCTAGTATGACAAAGATTGCAGGTGCAGGTCCTGCTGGAGCAAACAAAACACAGCTCACTTTTCTAGAGTATAAATTCCTTCTACCATGAGGACATGGTGGTCCTTCAAACGGGGAGTAATGATAAATACAAAATAAATAAAGATTAATGGGCTTCGTCTATTTTGTTATTGGGCTGCTATTGTGTTTGGCTCATTAAGCCTTAGAATTTGTATTTAAGAAACATCTCTTGCTTTGTGAACGATTACCGAATTAATCAACAAAGAATGTTTATCATCTTCTTCCTCATCGTTTCTATTCTTCTCTCTTATTTTCTCTGATCTTCACCTTAATCTATCTTTCTTCTGCTTCACATCTCTATTTCTGTTACTATCCTTTGATAAGGTTTTTCCATCTTATCAGTTTTCAATCTCATCATTTGCATGTGTATATATAACATTTGGATTGAAATAAGTAGAAAAATTAAAAGTAAAACCAGGAAATTATATAAATTTAGTACATTATTATTATTTTATTTATTTTCTAGATTATTCTACAAATAGAATATCTTACAAAAGGTCTTCAAAAGTACATCGACAAATTGAATTGTCACAACTAAATACATTTTTCATTTTCTCAATACAATGATATGCACATTGTTGGCAAAAAAGAATTTTCATGTCATCAGGAGAGTGTCCAACATGTTCATCTGTTGGATCAATATCAGAGCTTAGTGGAGGAATGGAAAATGGAGTTTTTTCTTCCAAAATAGATTGTGCCATAATATTTGATACACCTATAAGTAATTCAAAGGAAAATGAAATTATTAAGTTAAAATTTTATTCTCGACTATAAAGCATGGTATATATGTATATATATATATATGTAATAATTAAAACTAATAACTTACATGATGCAACAAGAACTGCAAGAGTTAAGAAGAAAAAAGTTGTCTTCATTTTCTATAGAAATTTAAAGGATTTTGTTTACTAATCGTATTGAGTTTTGGTTGTGATGAGATAGTAGCACATTTATATGTGCATTTACTTATGTTACATAGTAGTTACTAATTAACGTTTTATCAAACGTATTTTATTATAAATAAAACTAATAGTTAAAGAAACTATAAAATTTAATTTGCACTTTTTGTTTTAAAGTTTTAAATACAACAATGTTCAATAGTGAATTTATTACTTCAGGTGATAATGAGGAAGCTATATATATATATATATAAATTTAGATTATAATATAATACTATAGATTAATAATCCTAAATATTATAATAAAGGTAATGTTCTATTTTTTCCTTTATAACGCACTTGGCATCTCAATTTATTATTATTTTCATTTAAAAATTTTATATAAATGTATTTGTGTAACTGTTTTTTTCTTATCTGTGGTTTTGAATGCAATAGTTAATATTAAAACATTTATGTATTCAAATAGACATAATTACATAAATATGTTTGTGTACTGGTTGATTTAGTTTATTGTTTTATTAATTGCAAATTTGCATTTGGTAATATTAAATGATTTTTTTCTTAAGAATGTAACCCTCCTAGTTGTCAAAAAAAAAAAAAAAAGAATGTAACCCTCCTCAATTTAATTAAAAAATTGAATGGAAAAAAAATCACAATAAACAGAATTGACATTTCAGTTTGGTTCAAAGAATATTTTGAGAGAGTAAAAACTGGATATACAAGCGAATTTGAGTCTGACTAAATATTGAATTGGATTAAAAAATATGTGGATCCTTCAAAATGATCCATGGGGTCAATATATTATCATCTGAGACTAAAAAAATATTTTTTTTTGTCATCATTGAATCGACAAGGCCCGATTCATAGCCAATCCCTACTACGCGGGGTAACACGACTTAGTGGAGTCGAACTCCAGTGGGATCGGTCGCAGAGGTGGTGCTGTAACCATTTGACTAAAGACACTTCCCCTAAAAAAATACTTTTATAAAATATAGTACTATATTTTATGTAGATCAAAGAATATCTACATATTTCAAAATACTAATTAGTTTTGCTACCATTAATCCATTATACATTTGTTTCCCCCTATTATATATGTTTTTATATCATTATAGTTTTTTAGTTTAGCTAACTCATTTAATAGATTCAGTAATTAACCTACCAAAAAAAGAGATTCATGCAATATGCAAATGCATGTATACATAACATTTGGGTTATAAGGGGAAATGAAAAATAAAACCAGGAAATAAAGAGAATAGTACATTATTATTATTTTCATTTATTTTCTAGATTATTCTACAAATAGAATATCTTACAAAATGTCTTCAAAGGTACAGCGACAAATTGAATTGTCACAACTAAATATATTTTTCTTTTTTTCAACACAGTGATATGCACATTGTTGGCAAAAAAGAATTTTCATGTCATCAGGAGAGTGTCCAACATGTTCGTCAGTTGGATCAATATCAGAGCTTAGTGGAGGAATGGGAAGGGGAGTTTTTTCTTCCAAAATAGATTGTGCCATAATATTTAATACACCTATAATTAATTCAAAAGAAAATGAAATTATTAAGTTAATATATTATTCTCGACTATAAAACATGGTATATATGTTTTATTTCAAGAGAATAAACTTACATGATGAAACAAGAACTGCAAGAACTAGAAAGAAAAATGTTGTCTTCATTTTCTGTAGAATCTCAATATTTTAACCCAAAAATAAAATAAAAGGACTTTGTTTGCTAAACGACTTGAGTTTTGGTTGTGATGTTTTAAAAGCAAGATATAGCACATTTTATACGTGCCTTTACTTATGTTACATAGTAGTTAATGTTTTATCAAACATATGTTCTTATAAATGATAGTACAAGAAACGATAAACTTTAATTTACAGTTTTTCTATTAAAGTTTGAAGTAAAATATAGTATATAATTACTATATTCATTTTATATACATAAATATTAAAAAAATTTGCACTGTTTTCTTTTCTATTCCTCTGAAGACATGGACAAATTAGTCTATTACTCATTCATTATAAACTACATACATAATTACGCAAGCTATAGACAAAATTAATTTCATATAGCCATCATGACACTATAGAAACCTTTAGTTTCTCTCTCACTCTCTATATATATATATGCAATGTCCACCAAAAAAATATTCAAAGATTTTCTTTTACGCAAACTGATTCAGACACTGCTATTATCTTCTTCTTCTGCATTCTCATTCTCCTTAAGCTTAAAAGCGTCATCTACATACTCCTCTGTGTCCCATAGAAACGTACCAAATGCCACAGCCTCAAGAAGCAGCCTCTTCAGGCTAGATGACGATGTCACTATGCTCTCTTTGCTGCTTCCCTCAGGACCGAAAAGAGCTAAGCACTGCTTCTCTATCAGGCTTTTTGCTTCGTGCGACCTTGGCTTTCTGCATCTCTGCAATATCTTGGGATCAAACTCAGAAATGTAATGTCGCAGTTGCTTGGTGAAATTCCCATGGTTTTGTGATAGTGAGCATTCGAGTTGGTGCCTTAGGGAAGAGGATTTCAGGAAGTACCCATACAAGACCGAAGCTGTGTATACTCTACTGAAATGATTCTTATCTGTCTCCGTTGTTGCGTAATTGTTAGTCAAACTCGAACTCACTCTTAAATTGATGACTGCGTTACTGTGTTCTTTGATGAGTTCAAGGACGTCAAAGCTATGGATTGACTCAAGTTCCCAGTCTTTTGAAGGCGAGATCTCGAGTCTTCCATTGTAGATACAACTGGGAAGCTTTGGAACAAGAAGCACTCTTATCTCTGAGAATTTGTATAAGATTAACATATACATTATTTCTTCAATCGCAGTTTGGCAATCAATCTCCTTAAGTTGAGTTATCCTTCTGATAAACCACGGAATCAAATAAGGTATCAACATCCACAAAAACCCAAAATACAAACTGAAAATGAAAACAACTGAAACATGGAATCATGATTCTACATTCAACCATTCATTTTTCTGCAGGATTAATGACTAAAACCAAAGAAGGTGTCCTATTCTACAAATCTTGGCAAAATAATGAACTCAAATTGCGGTATCCTTTTACATAAAAATGCCAAATCATAAACTAACTGAGACATCAAATCAACCAAAGCAGGAATTTTCCAAAATCATATGATAGAAACTTAACCAGAAATATATGTGCAATCGTGATTTAACATTCAGTAATCCACTCTTCTACAAAATTAACTACTACAATCAAAGAAATATGCATTTCTACAGAGAGTTTTGTCCGACTCCTACAATTAGACGATTCCATAGTGGTAAGTTTTAGTTGTAACCATTGATTAGCATCAATTTCTGGATCAATGACTACAATCAAAGAATAAAAAATTTCTCAAAGAATCAAACATTCCTACAATTAGGCAATTCCATAGTGGTAACAAACACTTGTAAACTGATTAGCATAATTTCAAGATCAACGACTAAAATTAATGAATCAAAATTATTTCAGGATTATTCAATATCTACAGCTTTGTTTCCTATAACTAAGCGATTCCACAGTGGCAACAAGTAATTGTAATTGTGATTAAGGAAGGAGGAAGGTTAAAACTAACCTATGGAGAGAAGCTTCATCCCAACCAGAACTAAGGCAGCTTCCTTATCATCAGCGAGCTGTTTAAGCAAATCAGCGACGGCGAAATGAAAGAGCTGCCGTTTTTCACCAACACGCTGCTTAGAAACCTCCCCTGAGCCGAGCATGGAACCAGAGGCGCGTCTAGGGTGGGTTCCGCTCCTGAAGCCGTAACCACCACCAACGAATCATAACGGACCTTACGCTGCGAAGGGAGAACAACGCAATCGCAGCCGCCGAGGTTTCGTCTAACGGAGTTGCGCCGCGAGGGGATAAAAGAGAGAGATCCATGGTGGGAGAGAGAGGTGTCCATTGAAACAGAGAAAGCGATTTAGAGATTTTTGGGATTGTGGAGATTGAAGAAGAAGAAGAAGAAGAGTTAGTGGGAGCAGATTTGGATAAGGTAAAGGATTGGTAAACCTTTTATAAGTTCATTTCTTTTTCTTTACTTATTTTTTTGTGTTTTTTTGTGTGTTAACTGTTAAAGTTCATTACCTTTAATGTCATAAATAGAAAACCTTTTAATTCTGATGTCATAAATAAAAAATCTTGTTTGACAAAAGAAAAAACTTTAAATTAAATGGGGCTTTTATCTCATTTATTGCTTTGTGTGGTTGGTTCTTGCTGATTTGGTAAATTTGACTAGATTATATATGTCATTAGTCAACAAAGTAAATAACCAGATAAATAAGTTATTCAATAGTCATAAATAATGCGCCAAATTTGAAATTACAAAATAGATTTGACTTTGAATTAAGAAATCTCAATTATTTTTACCTTTTCAATTACTTCAATTATTTAAAAGGATACACAAACCGATGGTGAAACATACATTTCAAGTTCTAATGGCTTCCAATCCAAATATGTTCATAACATTTGATCGCATAAACCAAGCAAATTTATTTACTTCTCTTCATTTTTCTTCTTCTCAAAATTCACATGTCTCTAATCCAAATATGTTCACAACATCTAGTCGTATGAACCATGCAAATATATTTGCTCCTCCTCCTTTTTTCTCTTCTCAAAATTCACGTGTCTCTTTTTCTTCTTTTTCATTTAACAGTTCATATGTAAACTATTAGAGGAGAAACTCTGATTTTGTTTATGGTGCCAAATACTTTGCTACCAATCCAATTGACAATGTCCAAGCTGAAACTGATTGTATCAATCTTGTTATGGATTCCAAACCCAATATTTGGATTCCTGTATTTCTTCCTCCAACTTTTCTTGGTAATCAGCGTAAAATTTTAAATCCGACACCTATTAGAGTCGTTTATCCAAACCAAGATTTTGTTGATCCTCATTATTCTGATATGTCTTCTTCATCATCAAAGTGTAACCATGTTCCTCAAGATACTCGATCTTTGAAGAAAATTCTCAGACCAATCAATATTTTTGATTATGAGGATGATAATGATGAGTATGATGGTCGTACACATAGTATATCAAATAAAAAAAATGGTTCATATACATGTCCTAAGTGCAATAGTGTGTTTGATTCTTCTCAAAAATTTGTTGCACATGTGTTATATCACTACAAGAGTGAGACGAACAAAGAAAAAGCTCGGAGACTTCGTGCCAGAAACAAAAGAAAATATCGTAAGTTCATGACGAATCTCAAAAGATCAATATATAACGTGGAATTGGTAGTAGTGGAATAAGCAACTTAGAATGTTTCCAACATCTTTTAATCATAAAAAGAAAGTTTATTTATGATTATATCCTTAGTATCTCTTTTCCAACTTATTTTACTTAAAAAAAAATAAAAAAAAATTGTCATTTATTTATAGTATTTTATCTTATTTGGTATCCTTATTCTATAAGTCACAAGTAAATTCTCAATTAACTGCCACTCTCTCTTTCTGACATCTGGCAAAGTCTCAAATTTTGCTCTTTTGCTTTCAAAGTACTCTATTATTCTTACAAAAAAAAACCAAGAAAAAAACCAGTACCACTTTCTTAGAAACCGTTCCCCCATGATCTCAAAGTTCTTTCCCTCAACCAAGTTCTCTCCCAATTTCATAAACGAAGTCTTCATCTGTATAATCCATTGTATCAAAAGTAAATACAGATACATTAACATCTTCTTCTCTAGATTCTCAAAACCTAATTAGATCCTCCATTCTTTCTTCTAAATCCGCCATCAAAACTACAGAGAAATGAAAAAGAAAAATTATTCAGCCTCTCTAACCAATTCTGACATTGGACGAAGATTGGTGGTAAACAAATCAAATACCCACTCAAATCTCTCTGGTTTGTTTTATTTCTCTCTCTCTGCATGACTTAAATGAGTGGGTCTCTGATTTTATATGCACGAAACCTTTCCTTCCCTTCCGTTTAGTCTAATCAATTTATTTCATGCTAATGTTTGTGTCAGGACGATGCTGAAAACTGAAAACAATGAAAGGTGAGGCTTACACTTCAGCGAGGGATTTCACCAAGATGATGGTTCATCAATGATGCGTGAAGTTAACTTCTCAATTGACGGATCCTAACAAACTGACTTTGGCCCACATAAACGCCGGTATGATATCGTTAAATCTTTGGCTATGCTTTCCAGATTTGTTACGTTTTACTTCGTTTACTTTCTCACACTTTCTATGCACACCAGATGCTCGACAAATTAGCCATGCATGACTAATGTCGTCTCTTCTTCTTTACAATATGTAATTATGTTTTGCAATTATTATTAGTCTTCAGAATTATGGATTTTTCATTTGGATTTGCAAGTGTATATTCTAGATTATATAGTTTACACTACTATCTTTTTTTTTCTAGCATTGATTAACGCTACAGTTAATCTCCATCATAAGAGCAAGAGTTTTCCACCAATGAAAGTTTTAAATTGTCTCCTACTCTACTATGACAGCTACAATTCCTTTCACTTATCAGTTTGTATGATAATTGCGACTGAAATATGTATCCTTAAATACTTCAGTTTTTTTTCCTTCCTTCAAGTAATCCATCCAGAAATCTTTGTTTGTTTAGGAGTAAGTGGTAGGAATTTTTATTTGTTTTTATTTTTTTTTACGTAGGAGAACAACAACAAATGTTAGTCATTTACTTATTGCAAATCGAGTTTGTCTATATATTATACCAAATTTATTACATTTTTTACAATATATATGTTGATGTGAAATTTCCAAAATTTATTTTGTTTGGCATAGTGATTTGCATTTTCCGCTCATTCACATTCGAAGTTGTAGCTTGGTTTCTTTATATATTTTTCCGCTTATACTCTTCTTCTATGTAGCTTACTGTTTTTTTTTTCTTTGTTCTGCTTCTCTTTTTTGTCCTAGATTCCACTTTCTCAATGTGTCTTTCTATATTTTTCCCAATGAAAATTAAAGCAAGACATATAGATACATAACTTGCTCTATACATTATTTTTATTCGTTTTTTCTTTGAATCTTGATGTATCATTGTTCTTAATCTTAACTATACTAATTAAACGTATTTATTCTCAGTAGGTATACTATGGTTTAGTGAATATAGAATGATGAGAGTCTGAAGAAAATTCAAAATGGAATATAGGAATAAAGAAGAGAAGCGGAACCATGAAAAAAGACACCAAGCTACTGTAACGTATAATTCTTGCAAAATCATGAACGTTTGTATTATTTTTCTATACTTCGATGATTCTATCACAATTGCCTGTACCCGTGAAGGAATGTTAATTTAAAATTAAAATTCACTATTTTTAATTAGGCCGTGCAACGCACGGGCCATGACACTAGTTACTAGATATTTTCGTAGATGATATTAAGAATAATCTCCTCTTTACAATTTATGTTTTTTTTAAAGTAATTTCTTAAATTCTAATAAATTATATGCATTTACAACTATGTATGTTAAGGCCCTATTATAATTTAATATTTTTTTTATGATAACTATTAATTCATCAGATATATTAAAGGTCAATCTTTGATAGTATAGAATAGATTCTTCTATTATTTTTTTAAATATTTTTCATATTTACAATAATTATAAAATACTAGAATAGAACTCACCTACACTCGATTTTTTATTTTCTTTTTTTATTACCCATTTAAATGACAAAAGTGGGAAAAAATCAGATGACATGTCAAACAAAAGTGGAAAAAAAGTGGGGAAAAATTAGATGGGTTATAAATTCAGAAATTAATTGATATCCTTAATTTTCTAAATCTTCTGATATAATTTCAAATACTCTTGTTTGCTATTAAAATTTTGGATTTTCTATTTTGAATGAGTTTTTCTTTAGTTATTTATATTTATATCTTGAAAATTTTCTTTGACCAAGTTAGTTTCTTACCATGCATGTTTTGTACTTCTTTGCTAATTTTCTTTTGGATAAGAGCTATTTTCTGAAAATTGAAATTAGTGGACAGTTAAATAATCATAAGAACCTAAAAGAATTGATAAATGCAAGAATAATATATCTTGAATAATTCTGTTTGAAAAATATATGATTCTAGTCTTTAAATAAAAAAAAAGACGTGTGGTCAATTATTGTCTAGCATAACAAACCTGATATGAAAAAAGGGGAATTGTCATGGATACCATGATTCTAAGTTTTTGGGTCAAAAATACCACAAGACCCAACAATTTTCATTTCTAACATTTTCCATTAAACTATTTGACAAAAATATCCCTCATATTTTTCAAAACCCTCACTATTTCGCTTCTTCACCGACAGATTTGATACACCTCGCTGTCGTTGTTGCCGTTGTATCTTGTCGTTGCAGTCTGTATTTGTGGTTCTTCTTCTTCCTTGATCAGTCTTCCCCACACAAAGCTTTGGCATTGGTCATCGATGTTTATAAGTAAGCTTCGTATCTATTTGTTGTTGGTGTGGATGTTTTGCTTGATGGTTTGGCAGCCACGATCCGTTCCAATTCTCCATTCATCCACCTCGTTGATCCCCATTTGATTTTCTTAGAATCAGTTATTGATTGATTCATTGTTTCAATTTCAATTTGAGTATATTTGATTGATTCATTGATTTCACTGTATTTTAGAGTATATTGTTCATAAATTTAGATTAGATTAACGATTAGATTGATACATCTCCATTTGATTAAGCTCCATTAGATGCACGATTAGGTTGATTCAGCTCCAATTTGATCCATCTCCATAAGATCTCATTGCTCATTGTTTCGAGTTTTGATTCAGTTCATTGTTTTGATTCAGTTCCATTATTTTGAGTTTTAAGTTTTGTTAGTCAAAGTCAGCTCATTGGTTTAAGTTTTAATTCAGCTCCATAGTTTTTCATTGTTTTGAGTTTTTGATTGCGCTCTATAGTTTCTCATTGTTTGAGTTTTGAGTTTCTTATCCAAAAGAGTGAGTTTAATCTTAGGTTAAGTCTTTCACTTTTACTTGTTTTGTCATTATGTGCCATAAACTATGTTTCTTTGCTTTACACATGTGTACAAGCACAATACATTAGATTGTTTATGATTTATATATGTTATATTCTGTCTTCTTTTCTCCACATGTTTGCATATTTGTTTTCATCTATTTGAAGATTTTATGCTTGAACATTTGTAAAGCGTACTAGAAACTTACATTGATTTGATAATACATGAAGAACTTCATAAAATTCTTTGATGAGTATACGTAATTAGACTTGTTATTTTTGGTTGTGTCACGTTTGACTTGATAATAAAGGAAGAACTTCACAAATTTTGGATTTGCTTATATTTCAGTTTAGTATCTTTTTATACATTAAGCTTTGTTTGCTGACTTGGTTCAATGTTTCAGTTTAGTGTTTTTAATACATTAAGCTTTGTTTTGTTGCTTCTTGTTTGTTGAAAAGTTCAATGTTTTTGAAAATTTGATTGGTTGCTATGGATTTCTACTAAATTTGAAAATTCAGGAAAGGGTCTATATAATTTAGAATGACTTTCCTGACATGATCTATTTTTTTTCTATTGTAGGTTATGGGTGATTCTTTCCCAACATATTTAAGACTCCTTGAGCTTCATTTCAATATAGGAGAGGAGCCTAGATCAGATATGAAGATAAACCAATTTCTAAATTAAGAGTGCATCAAAGTAGTGCAAAGCATCCTCTTGATCGCAGAGTATGAGAGGATGAAGAATTTCTTCCTAGGACCTGTTAGAGGTTGATTCTTTGTTTTAAGATGGTAGATTTAATCAGTTACAATGAATAATTGGAATATCATATGGTATATGTTTTCACATTAAGATTTAAATGTTGAAAATACTTGGTAAGGGGTGTGTTTTGTGAAATAATTTGGTAGTTTTCTACAGATTCGGGAAAGACGCAATAGTATTTAGAAAGAGTGTTGTGAAATTCAGGACGGTCATCTTTAAAAAAACAAAAGGGGTAGGATTACACATACCTAGAAGACTCGAGCCCTTGCCATCATTTCATTTAAGAGTTTGAGAATTACCAGTAAGCCAAAGCATATAATTTGAATATTGGTTAACAACTTCTAAATATATATATATAGAAATGTACTCTGAGTTCAGGAGAGATTGAATAGTATTTATGAAGGATTTTGTGAAATTCAGGATGGCAATCCTAAAAAAATTAGTGTAGGATTACAAGCACCCAGAAGACTCGAACCCATGACATCAATTCATTTATGAGTGTGAGAGTGACTAGTAAGACAAATTCTATTATTCGGTTAGTATCCTGAATTCAGGAAAGACTTAACAGTATTTAGGAAGGGTTTTATGAAATTCAGGATGGTCATCCTAAACAAAATGAGTAGGATTACACGCACCGAAAAGACTCGAACTCGTGACATCATATCAATTATAAGTGTGAAAGTAACCAGTAAGCCAAAGCCTATTATTCGGGTATTGGTTGACAACTTTAATATAAAACTTAAGCAATTATCTTAAAATTCAGGATGACCTTGGTTAACATCATGAGTTATCTTGAAATTCAGGATGACTTTATAAAGCTTAAACAATTCCATGTGCACCAAAATTACCAAGTTTATCTTGAAACTGAATAACCAGCTGAGTTATATCAGCTTCCACAATATCACAAACAACTTTGAGCACAAAATTAGGAAGGACATTATAATGTTTAGGAGAACATAAAATCAAATCATTACCACAGATTAAAATGGAGCAATATATGATACATTAAGGCAAAAAATAGATTGACAGATTAAAAACTTCAAATTATGAAGGATTACATAATGTTTAGGAAGACGTTCTTGATATTTAGGAAAGTCTTCCTAACTTTGTTTTTTAAACCTGAGAACTTATGGTTATCGAGTATATAAGTGATCATCTTCGTCTGTTGTATCTACCAACAACGTTCCCTTGAATTTTTCTCTTTAATTAGAAAAGTACCATCAACATCAATCATTCTTCTCATCATTAAATGTAATGCTTAGCTTCTTCCCATCATGTGCACTTCTCCACCAGATCCACCTACAATTCTGTAAATTACAACATCCATGTCAAGCTGCTAAATATAAAGCACGAATCATGAAATTTCAGAGCTAGAATAAGCTTAAAACAACATTAAAAGTCATAAATTGGAGGATGGGGTAGTAGAACATAAAATGCAAGTCCAACAAGAACACGCTTCCATTTTTTGGCAAAAAAAATGTTTATAATGTTTCTTATGAGTAAATTTGTCTCTGTAGCTCCATATAGACACATAAAAATCAAGACAAATACAATTAAATAGGTAATCTCAAATCGGATCAAACAATTTGTTTCACCTGAATCAATATGAATACACCAACCTTTGTGAATCCAATACCCATCGAATCATGAATAATCGCCTAATTCTGCTCTGATTGAGGAGTTATGGTTTCATAATCTCCCAATTTCAAACCCAATGATTCGCCAGCTTCAAGAGAGAGAAGAAAAAAAATTATAAAAGCAAATAACATTTCTGTTGAGATACGATTAGAATTGAGATTGAATCGATTCAATTAACAAAGCAATCATGATGTCAGAGGAAGATAGATGAAGACGATGCTAGAGAATGACACTGTCAAAGGAAGATGGAGATGATGATGCTGGAGGAAGACAGCGCCATAGGTAATATGAAATTGACTATGCTGGAGGAAGACGGGGACGACGTCGTAGCTAGACGGAGCTGCCAGATTTCGCCGAAAACAATGTCGTTCTCCGACGATGGAGATGGAATGATCGATAAACGTAAAAGCTTTGTTCAATTTGTAGTTATCCTACAAGGGTAGAATTGTCTTTCTAATTAGTAACTAATGGTATTAATGGAAAAATAAGGAATGTGTGGTATATTAGGAAGGAAAACTAATTTGATGGTATTTTAGGGCATTTACCATAGAATGATCATATAGGGTAACTATGTAATTGAGATAACCTTAAGTTATAAGAAATAATAATATATTTGATAATTAAAAAAAAATACTTTCTTGAATTATGAAAAATTATTCTTTCTAAGATTGAATCGTTTTTTTTTAGAATGGGTAGTTTTGTGGTCTCTTTATAATTACGTTTTACCCTATTAATAATTCATTGTAGAATTTTGTTAATTATATAAGTATATATATATATATATATATATATATATATATGAAAAGGGTAATCTTGTTTCTTTTAAAACTAGTAGATATTGTATATTTTTGTATAATAATGAAATCATAATATATATATATATATATATAATTTTACCATTTAAAAACATTTTAGTTTTATAAAAACTAAGCTTTGTATTAATAGCAAACCAAGCTTTGTATTATAAAATTATATTATTATTTTTTGGCTTTTCGTCAGGCTATAAATTTTTAAAATATTTTTGCTTGATAAATAAGTATAAAGACTTAGAACATCTCCATTGGTATTCTATATCTTACTCCAAACTTTATATTTGAAATAAAATCATCTCTAATGATACTCTATATTCTACTCTAAAAATAGAGAAACAAACAGTGTTGAAACGACCCGACCCGTTTTTTTTTTTAATAAATAATAAACATAAATATAATATAAACTACAACTAGTGGTCTCATACCCACTAGCCACCTATCCACAACCACAGACAACAGCGGAAATAGCAATATACATAAATATCCAATAATAAAATAACCAACAAATATCCATAACAACAATCCAATAATCAAACATCAGGAAACATGAAACCAGCAACCTAACAATGTTCCTAAAAATCCAAATCTAGCAACCTAGCAATGCCAGACAACATTCAATCGAGTCCCTAGAACATCCTCCTCTTCATCGCCTTGATTCCACGATCACACTTTGTCTTTACCTGCACTACAAACACATATTTAGATGCATGAGTATTTGATAAACACTCAGTGAGGTAATCCTCCCATCTACTGGGCTATACACACAAGCAACCGTGATTCCAATGTTCCAAACAATCAACAAACAAAACATACAAACCAGGAAATCAAACATCATCTCGCTGGAAGGGAGGTGTCGACCGACACCAGCCAAGTGTCGATCGACACTACCCCACAGTGTTGATCGATGCCCAATTTGCTGGTGTCGACCGACACTCCCTCTGCCATCGCGATCCGCTCGAAGCCGAGAGTCGAATCTCGCTCCCAATATCCTCCAAATCGCCCAATTCTCATAACCCAAGCCAAATACGTCCATAGGAACCTGTAGCAACCAATCCCAGCAAGAAAAACACACAAAACAACAACAACCAAGCAAGAACAAGGAAATCAAAGGCTTAGATTAGCCATGGTCATGCACTCACCTCTTTGTAGGAAGTTTCTGACCAACAACGGACGAATCCACACTCCCAGCAAGCTTCCCACACGTTCCTAGCCTTGAATCCTCACTCAAGATCTCTCCCACAAAGCTTTGAAATCTCACAAACTCTCTCTAGAACCTCGAGAACAAACTCTCTCTTTTTTTTCTCTCAAAGCGGCGAGACCACACCTAAACACGACCCTAGGTTGTTTTCTCCCTTTTAAGACTCGGTTCAATGGTTTCCTTAAACCAAACCGGTCCAAATCGACGATTAAAGCAATCTGGTCGAACCAGAAAACAATGATGTCGACCGACACCACCTTGGTGTTGATCGACACCCATCCAGAAAAACCAATTTTTGGTTCGCGGATGTTACAGTGTTACTCTAAATTTAGAGTAACACCTGTCCATTTACCTATTTTTAGAGTATAACTTTTTTATTTATAAAGCAATCCTTCAATTATCATATCTTACCATTTTATACCTAAATACAATTATTCAATAACAATTTACACTTATTTAATTTTATATTAAATAAAAATATACTAACTTAGTTTAAAATACAACACTAACATATATTTAACTTAGAAAATAGAATAACATATATATAAAATACATAACTAGTGTCATAAATTAAAATAGAAATAGAAAACTCATAAAAGCAAGTTGTTAACAAAATAAACTTAATACATCATAAACTAGTGATTAATAATCCGGTTTGAAATATCAGATGATGAAAATACTTGATTTCAAGAATTTCTTGCTCGACATAGACAAATCAAAAATAGAGATGCTCATTTCTTCACTTTGAAACGCTTTAATCTATGATTTGTAGGAAAAGTACACTAAAGATGGTGTTTAAACAAAAATGTATTAGTCATATGTTTTCTATTTATGAGATGTGATAAAAAAATTATTTTTCAAGTTTAATTTTCATAATATTTTAATTTATTGAATTTTTTCTTAAAATTAAAATAAGTGAAAATAATTTGTAGATTTTAAAACTAGATGGTTATATTAGAAATTAAGAACAAAATAAAAATATATAATAAACTTAAAATATTTTTTTTAGAGTAAGAAATACTGAAATAGAGTAAAACAACCACATACATAGTAGGAGGAACATTATCCAAACATAGTATTTTCCAAGCTAGGAAAATGGTCTAGGAGAAAGCCCAAAACAACCACATCATATTTAGGTCCAATAAGATAAGATTGTCTCTGAGATAGTGAGATGTGAAACAACAACAAATCACTGAAGAAAAGGAGAAAGCTGAGAAGGGAGTGTGAGAAGACGCGATTACGGCGAACAAGATGTGTCTCCGTTACTCCCTCTTTTTGATCCTCCTCTCTCTCATTTCATTCCAAGGTTCTGATTCCTGTTTATTTTATCAAGATTTACTTCTTCACATTGTCTGATGTGATAGAACATGATCTCTTTGTTTCAACCTAATCTCAATTTCTTCTATATAACTACTTGAATTGGATCTGTTCTTTTTTTCATGTTTTGTCACTGTACAGGTTTTGCTAAGAAGACGGCAGACGTGTCTGAATTGCAGATCGGGGTTAAGGTAAAGTAATTATTTATTTCCCGATCAGAAAATGACTAAATGAGCGATCTTAGTGTCATACTGTAAATGTGAATTTATAACAATTTGGTTTTGCTTGTTCTAAAAAAGCATTCTTTCTTTTGTCTTGTGGTGTGTTCTGTTCTGGTTTCTTCTTCTGATAGGTAGTAGAATATAGTTAGAGCGTATTTGACCATTTGTGTGTAGTTGAAGTGTTTGGATCTTGTCAGCAAATTTGCAAGATACTTGTATAGGAGAAATGTATATAACAATACAAGTTATCTCCTATAACTTGAGTTTTTTTTTTTTTTTTATTGGATTCAAAGATAATAAAGAGTTAGATGTTTATCTCTTATCATCTTTTTTTTTGGGTGGTCGCAGTTTAAGCCAAAAACGTGTGAAGTTCGGGCTCACAAAGGTGATAAGATCAAGGTGCATTATAGGGTAAGCTTGGCCAGGGTTTTGACAAAGTCGGATTCATTATTGTTATCACGCAGATGTTTGGTGTTGTGTAACTTGGTGTTGTGTGGCAGGGAAAACTTACTGATGGAACTGTATTCGATTCAAGTTTTGAAAGGGATGATCCGTTTGAGTTTCAACTAGGAAGTGGTCAGGTTATTAAAGGTTGTGACTTGGTTCAACCCACTTGCTTTTAGCTTTTGTTTGTCTCTCTCTTTTTTTTCTTTTTTTTTTTTTGGTTCCATTCTCTTAATTTCTGCAATGGTAAATAGTTATATTCTGTTTTGTTGCAGGTTGGGATCAGGGTTTGCTAGGAGCGTGTGTAGGTGAGAAGCGGAAGTTAAAGATACCCGCAAAACTTGGATATGGAGAACATGGCTCTCCGCCTACTATCCCCGGTATAAAATACGTTTCATCTATCAAACGTGTGTTCATGTTTTTGGAAAAATATGGTTTCTTTTTGACATTATAACTAAAAACAATCTTTGCAAATTTTCCAGGTGGTGCGACATTGATATTTGACACGGAGCTTATTGCGATAAATGAAAAACCAGCTGGCGGAGAAGAAAATGGAGGAGATGAAGACGGAGAGGGATATGGTGATGACGAGCTATGATTTCGGTCTCCGTTCTCCAACGCTTTTGCTTCAGAGTTGTCACTTCTCTGGATAATACGGTGAAACGGTTTATGAGCGTTTTTTTTTTTCTTCTTCTAGTGTTTCAGTACTTGAGTTTGGCTTTTAGGCGTAAAGACTGAGGATGATTGTTGTGGCGACTTTTAACTTTCTTTTTTCGATTTTATAATTGACTCATCCTTGGTTAAATTAGCCAAATCAAATTACATAGTTCGGCTTTATCGACAACGTCAATGATAGGATTAACCAGTTTGGAACACTAAGAACCTAGGTTGCACTGAAACGGGTACGGGAACAGGAATCGGGTACGGAAACAGGGACGAAAAACGGCAAAATAAAAATTAGTAGATACGGGTACGGTATGGGTACTTCAATAAACATAAGAAAATTATATATATAAATCTCAACATAAGTAATAATTATAACTATAAGTTTCAAAATAGAAGAAAATTAGTCTTAAATAACAATCAAAAACAGATCAAGAGAAATCAGAAAAGGTGAACTGGTGAAGATTGAAGAATATAAGGCACTAGACAGGGGTGCAGGGCAGTAAAATAGTCTTAAATCTAGTACACGTGAACTTGAAGAGATCAAGAGAAAACTAGAAGAGGTGAACTGGTGAAGATTGAAGAATATAAGGCACTAGATAGGGGCACAAGGCAGTGAATCGTTGATATAAAAACCTTATACCCTAGAATATACCCTTTAATTCCTTTTTTTTTTTGAGTTTTTCTATAGAAAATAGCCTATTCTGAAAAGGGGACACTTAAATTATCTTATAAACGACTCGGAGACGTCCCCGTATCTGTTTACTCCCGTTTCCTTTTTTGGTTGCCGTCTCTGCTTTCTTTGAAACGGTGGAGAAACGTTTCAGTGCTGTCCCCGTCAGGTATCCGTCCCCAAAACGAATCCGGGACGGGAGACGGCTGTCCGTAGGCGTCCCCGTGCATCATAGCTAAGAACTAGTTCTTGTGCGCTACTGCCAAACTCTTCCGGGTAGAATTTAGTATACCATCTAATCCAATGATCAATATATTGAATAACACTAAAATTCAAAAAAAAAACTCTACAAATGATCTGAATAACACTAGAATTTTATGAATTCATCAAATTCATTCAAACTTCTCTTTCGATATAGAAAAGAGAGAAAAAAATATTTAAATTATTATTATTTTTCTTTTCTTTTGGTTGAATTAATAAATCTTTCAAACAATGTATTTTTAATTTACTAATTCTAAAAGCTAAGACCCGCTCAAAGAAAAAGAAAAAAATTCACGCTAACGGTATCTGGAAACATCGGGACACATCTCTCTCTTTCAAAAATTATAATGAAAACAGAATTCTCTAGAAACCCCCACAAAACACAGTCTCTTCTCTCTATAAAAACTCATCACGGTTTCTCAATCGGTCTCATCTTTGTCAACACTTTCGTTACGCTCTCTTTGTAATTCGATTTCGCTCTCATCTTGTCAACTTTGATCAGAAAATGGAAGACGATTTCGACATGCAGCAGTTTCCGGCAGAAGAACCGGAGGAGATGGATATGGATCTCCCAGACGGCGATGAAGCTGACTCGGCTCCTTATTTGAAGATCGGCGAGGAGAAGGAGATCGGGAAATCAGGATTGAAGAAGAAGCTTGTTAAGGAAGGTGAAAAATGGGATACGCCTGAGAACGGAGATGAAGTTGAAGGTGTATTTGAATCACTTAGTCCTATATGTTCATGTATTTGTTCTGATCTGATGATATAGGAGTGATCATGTTCTGAGATTGATTTCTTTTGCAGTACATTACACGGGAACTTTGTTGGACGGGACCAAGTTTGATTCAAGCCGTGACAGAGGAACTCCTTTCAAATTTACTCTTGGCCATGGTAAAGTTTTGTGTTTCGTGGAAGTTGTTTGCTGTTATCTGCTTTTAGATTAAGCTTTTGGATGGTGTAGTGATGCTTGACCATATGTGGGAAGCTTCTTTCTGGTGAATCGATCTGTAGGCTGTAGTCACTTTTGAGGTTGGTTTTGTGTGTGGATTTGTGGTTATTTTTGTTCAAGTTGAGAGTACTGTTCTGTGATATCTCTTGTGAAGCAGTGTGTAACGTTTTGATCTGTAGCTGTTGTTCAAGTTGATCACGCCAACAACCTTTCGCTTATACATAGTTCTTAGGTTTCAAGTATGGTTCAATGTATGCCATAGATTATATTATTATCTTGTCTTTTGAGTTCTGAATTTCTTTGGTCTTGATTGGTTAGGACATGTGATAAAAGGATGGGACATAGGGATTAAGACAATGAAGAAAGGTGAAAATGCTGTCTTCACCATACCTCCTGAGTTGGCTTATGGAGAAACTGGTTCACCTCCAACCATTCCTCCCAACGCCACTCTTCAATTTGATGTGGAGTTGATATCATGGAGGAGTGTTAAGGATGTATGTGGTGATGGTGGGGTGTTTAAGAAAACAATTCTGGAAGGAGAAAAATGGGAGAAGCCAAAGGATCTTGATGAAGTTTACGGTGTGTTTTCTTTTGATACATGAATTTACTGTGGGACATAAGCTTGTAGGAATTGGTTCTTATTGATTTAACGGTATTGATATTGCTGCAGTGAAGTATGAAGCTCGGCTGGAGGATGGCACCATTGTTGGAAAGTCTGATGGTGCAGAGTTCACTGTCAAGGAGGGTTAGTATTATATTTCCTTATCCGGATGGTAATGTTGTTATACGCAACTGGAATAAGGATCTGATATACTTTTCGTGAAATAGGCTATTTATGCCCTGCACTTGCGAAGGCTGTCAAAACCATGAAAAGAGGGGAGAAGGTTCTTCTAACTGTGAAGCCACAATGTGAGTTTCTTCTAATTGGTGTTTGTCCTTTGTTTGCGGCGATGCAGTGAATTTAGATATGGTCTGACTTGTTTATTTGCCTGATACAGATGGCTTTGGGGAAATTGGAAGACCAGCTTCTGATGGTTGTCAAGCTGCAATCCCACCAAATGCGACCCTTGAGATTGATCTTGAGTTGGTTTCTTGGAAGACTGTGGTGGAAGTGACTGATGACAAAAAGGTCATTAAGAAAATACTGAAAGAAGGAGAAGGATATGAGCGTCCCAATGAAGGAGCAGTTGTCAAATGTTAGTATCTTTAAAGAGACTGATATGAAAAGCTTATATATGCTATATTAAGTTGTGTAATCTGATAACCTAGTTATGCTGTTTTGTTGCAGTGAAGTTGATTGGTAAACTTCAAGATGGGACTGTGTTCTTGAAGAAAGGTCATGAAGAAGAGGAGCCATTTGAGTTCAAAACTGATGAAGGTACATACATATATAGAACCTGAAATCTTGTTTTCTTTTTGTACTTTGCATCTCACGAACTATGATATTAAAGTGACAGAGGATTGTGTTTTGTGCAGAACAAGTAATTGAAGGGCTCGAAAAAGCTGTGATGGGCATGAAGAAGGGTGAGGTGGCATTCATCATGATACCACCGGAGTATGCTTTTGGTTCTTCTGAATCAAAGCAGGAGCTGGCTGTCATACCACCAAACTCAACTGTATCCTACGAGGTCGAGCTGGTATTCTTTATCAAGGTGGGAACGCTTCTGAGTGTTACCTCTTTCTTCATGATCAAGGTTATTGGTGGCTAAAGGGTGTCATCTTCATCTGAATTGATGCAGGAGAAAGAGTCTTGGGACATGAACACACAGGAGAAAATAGAAGCCGCTGGCAAGAAGAAGGAAGAAGGAAATGCACTGTTCAAGGCTGGAAAATATGCAAGAGCTTCAAAAAGATACGAGAGGGTCTGGCTTGATCCTTGTGCCTCCACAATGTTTTATATATTTGGGTTCAGAACTAATATCAGATTTTGGTTGCAGGGTGTCAAGTACATAGAATATGACTCAACTTTTGATGAAGAGGAGAAAAAGAAAGCAAAAGCTTTGAAGATTGCCTGTAACCTGAACAATGCAGCTTGCAAGCTAAAACTGAAAGACTACAAGGAGGCTGCAAAATTGTCCACAAAGGTAAATTAAAATATTTCAGTCAGTAATTTTGGATATTGTAATTAGAGAAGATGAGATAAATGTAAAGAATGAAACAAATGTGTGTATAGGTGTTGGAGATGGATGGTAGAAATGTGAAGGCGATGTATAGGAGAGCACATGCGTACATGGAGACAGCTGATCTCGATTTGGCTGAGCTTGATATCAAGAAAGCTCTTGAAATTGATCCAGACAACAAGTGAGTATAGTTTTTATTGGTTCTTAATTTGTCTTTTTTTTTTCCTCCCAGCTGTAATGTATTCTAACATGTATGTTTCTCCAGGGAGGTGAAGATCGAATATAAGAAGTTGAAGGAGAAAGTGAAAGAGTACAACAAGAAAGATGCTAAATTCTACAGCAACATGTTATCGAAATTGTTGGAGCCACACGTAAGTAGCGTTAATAGGGAAAAACTAGCCTTTGTTGAACTGATAACAAATAATTCATGTTTGTAATAACTGTTGTGATTTGTGCAGAAAGGAGCTCAGAAAGAAGCACAAGCGATGAGTATTGACACCAAGGCTTAAGTTTGCAAAATTCTTAGAGTAGCGTTCATCCCAAAAAGTAATAGTTGAAATCTATGAATTTCTGTGTTACCTTTTGTATTCTTGGTGTTGTCTCTTTACTCTGTTGAAATAAAAATATAAAACAGACTTGTAATAAACAAGAATCCGCTCCAAGTACTTTAAGAATCTTTTAAGGGTTTGGCTTGGACCAATTCGTATTGGAGACCCGTGCTGTCAATAAACAGTTGTTTATACAATAACAAGTCCTGAAACAGTTGTGGCATAAGAGATGTTAAATCCAACTCTGACTAAAGCCAAGTCCTGAAACGGTTGTGGCATAAGTACCATTCCTAGTTTGTCAAGTTCATTAAATCCTGAATCAGAGGAATATCTTTGGATGTTTGTTGGATCAACCGGAGGTTTTGATCCAGTATATGCGACTAGATCGGCCACAGACATGGTGTTCTCAATCGGAACATATGGGACTATGAAGGGGAAGAGTCGTAGAGCTGGGATGATGTTTAAGATAGACATGACACCGCCATACCGGGTATATATCAGTAAGTTAGCTTGTACAAAGAACATCGTTAATAAATGAACGAAACAGAAGAGAGTGAACGAGTAGAATGGAAGGGTGCTAAGCTTGCACAAAACAAACAACGTGGAATCCAAACCTAACAAAATATTCTAGAAGTTTATTTGACGCATTGTTATTGTGTAAAAAGATAGCAAAAATGAAAATGATCAAACAAATGGTATTTTTAAAAATGGATATCTATAAAAAAAAGTATTTGGGGTGAAGTGATCTTAGTGCAGTGGCCAAAGGTAAGTTTTTAATGCATAAGGTACCATCACACCCGGGATCGAGTCCCGTTCCCTACGAATGTAGGGATTAGGCTAATGGGCCGGCCTGTTGTGGCCCAATGGTTGAAAAAAAAAAGTATTTGGGAAAAAAACTTAAAAATACCTCATCTAATTTTTATTTGGACAAATAATACTTCATTTTTTTTGGTTGGAAAAATAATACCTTATTTAATTAATCAATATTGATTAATATCTCAACTTCTAAATGTTGTAAGTTTTATACCTAGCACATGTGTTATTATTTGAGAATTATAATTTTGACCTTAAAAATAAAGTTTTTTTTTTCTTTTTTTTTACAACAAAATCGAACCATATTAGCTCAAACAAAGTTTAATATACTCCCTCCATTCTAATTTAGTTGTCGTTCTAGGATTTAATTTTTGTTTCATATTAGTTGTCGTTTTAGATTTTCAATGCAGATGTTTGATGAATATTCCAATCTTATCCCTGCTGTTTTAAAGTTTCAACCAATGAAAAATTTATAAAATATACTAATAAAGGGCAAAACATAAAATTTAATAGGTTCTTTAATTTGTGTGCAAAAACCTTAAATGACAGTTAAACTAGAACGGAGGGAGTATTTATTTTAGATAAAATTTATAAAACAGAAAAAAATAAAAAACAAAAAGAAAAACAGGCCGAGAACGTCGTCTTCTTTGTCGTGCTTCTTCTCTGAGAACCTGCTGTGTAGATTTGTGTTCATTTTCTTCACCAAAACCAAAAATTGTAATTAGATTTCATAAAAATTCTCCATGGATTTGTTTTCTCTTTCAAATTGAAGAGGAAAGGCGCAAAAACAAGATGTCGGAATTAAACTAAAATTTATAGATCTAACAATTGTAGACATAAAACAGAAGATAAATATATATGATTGTAGGTATGTAGCGATTTGCCCAATTTGAGTTCGGATTTGTTGTATGGGTATGCCCAGTTTTCCCAAAGCTTAAATCTTTGTTAATATTATTGTCGGTGGTTCTTAATGGAAACAAATCATGAAAATAAAAATTTCTGGGTTTTTGTTTCAGCATGTGACGGTGATAATTCTGGCAACCTACGAGTTAGAGTCAAGTCTCTTCACCTTCACCATCATCAAAGAATCGTGACCAGAGGAGAAAACATGTATAAGACCTAGCTCTCGTCCTCGTAAGCTACCACCGCCGAGTCAGCCACTTCCGATGTGGACTCCACCGTTGAGTCAAACATTTTTTTTTCTTTTTTTTTTCTATTTTATTTAAAACAGAAAATTATTTTTCAGGTCAAAATTGTAATTCTCAAATAATAACACACGTGCTAGGTATAAAACTTACAACATTTAAAAGTTGAGATATTAATCAACATCTATACTATTAATTGGAGAGCACACTTAGGCATAAAAAAAAAAAAAACATAACATATATCCACGTTGCCAAACAGACCAACTTACTTACATAATTAAAAATAAAAAATTAAAAAATATATGGTAAACAAAAACTGTTAGTCGAAAATATAATATTTATGGAAACAGTAATTACGAAATTAATTATAAAATAAAAATTATCCGATATTTTTGGAAATATTTTGAAGTTGTTACCATAAAAACAAAATTATTAAATTTGAAATTGTATAGATAACGTAAATATATTTATTTTGGTTCTAGATTTTGAGATATTTATAGAAATCTAATTTAATATTTGAATATGATCTTTTATTTGTTTTGACTTTAAATAATTTTACAAGGACACAAAGGTATTTATGCAAGCAAAATTCACACAACTAATTTAGCCGGAAAGTTAAAGACAAGGAAAGAAAACAGATTTCTTTATTAATCAAAATAAGTTTAAATATTACAAATAAATTTCAACTGGCTTAGGTAGCATGTTAAAACTTGAAATCTAATTGGAATCTTATAAATTTTTGCATATTTTTATATGGACTGGTAAATGATTGTCTAAATATAATCATAGTTCTTTTAAGACATATTCTAATTAACACAAATGAATAAAATGATGGGAAAATTATAAAAAAAGAGCTTTTTCTAAACATTTGTCCATATACACTTTTTTTTAAGATTGTCAATGTGATGAAAATGCCCCTACTAATAGATATAGTGAAGTTTTTAGGAGTTTAAACCAAAAAACAAACAGTAAATACATGTTAGTATACAACTGTGTAAAAAAAATTGAAAAAATGTTTTTGGTGTCAAAAATCAGTTTGTAAATTGATGATTTCTGGTCTAAATTGTTCAGAAAAGACTTTCTACGATTTTTTAAAGTTCTGAACATTTAGATTATTCATTCTATAGTTTGTACGAAGTTTAGACGAAAAATTTGTTCTAAAAACTTCAGAAACTGAATTTTGTATGTTCTACCAAATTAAGAATATGTATTCTACATTTTCTTCATTCTTCATCAATTCAGAATATATCATCCATGTTTTACAATGTATACTAAAAGAAGTAGAAGATATATCATAAACATTTTAGAATTTATAATCGGTAAAATTTAGAATACCATAGAAATAGAAAAAAAATAAATTAAATAAGGAAAGTGAATATTTTTTGAAGCGACCAATTTCCGGCGAAGTTTATCCCGTTACATGCTGAGGTTGAAGCTTTCCTCTAGGCGATGCGCTGAATGATTGGACACGACTTCCGGGATGTAGTTTTCCTTACCGACTGCTCAGACTTGGTGAAGATGGTGTCTTCTCCTACTGATTGGCCAGCATTTGCAACATACCTCGACGACATTCAGATGGACAGGGAGGAATTTTCTTCCTTTTCTTTGCTTTATGTTCCACGACAAGCTAATGTACGCGCGGATTCTTTAGCACGCCAAGCGCGTGTGTCCCTGCATCATGTTTTATTTGTAGACGATTTACCTCAAAATTGGCTCGTTTGAGCTGATTTCTTTTGTTGACAAAAAAAAAAGAATATTTTTTGAATAATCTTAATTTATGGTTACGATTCTGTATTTATTTTTTGAATAATCTTAATTTATGGTTACGATTCTGTATTTATTGTTTATATATGTTCTAATATATTTTAGAGTGTGTATTCTAAATTATTTAGAAGAAAGACAAACAGAAAAAATTGACATTCGACATAACTTATGATGTCGTGATCGGTTGTTTACCATATCTTCCACCTTCCACGAAAATTTCACTTGCCTGTTTATGATGCAAATCTACGTTACTTGTGGTGTATGGACACTGGATGCCAACAAGGAGTAGAGATTTATTGATGATGAAGAAAAACGTGTTAGATTACTGACTTTGCAACCCACTACGTCTCTTGAAGAGTTGAAGGTGATGGTTTCAGAAGACTATGAAATAGAGCAAAGTATGTTTGATGTGGAATTCAGTTATTTACCAACAGAGGTTAAAGTTGATTCTCCTCCCGTTGTATTGACAAATGATAAATGAATGAAAAAATTTCTTGCATATCTGAAAAGGAAAAATATGATTCGGTTGTGTGTTACGTTCAAAAGAGTAGTTGATGATGATAGGAGTAAAGCCCAGTTCGATCTGAATAAGGTCCCACATGATACAAGTGATGGTGATGATGTGGGAGTTGATGTGGGAAAATCAGTAGCTATTATTTCAAGGAATTCCCATAAGCCGACTAATGATGTATTAGAAAAGCCTATTGATGCTAATCTTGGTGATGCTGCTGGTTCAAAGTTGGAAGATTCAATGGCAACAAAGGGTGAATATTTTAGCAGTAAGGAAGCTTTACAGGCTACTATGGAAATGTGTGCAATGAAATATAACTGCGACTACAGGATTACAAAATCTGATAAGAGATGGTGGTGTATACGCTGCATTGATAGTGCTTGTAATTGGCGTCTCCGGGCTGAGTGTTTACAAGTGTCTACATATTTCAAAATCAACAAGTTTGTGGGTAACCATACATGTGCTCCTTAAAAAAAAACACATTTTGTAGGACTCCATCTGCAAGAACAATTGGACATCTCATTAAGCAAAGCTATGAGGGTGTGAAGGAAGGTCCTAAACCGATTGATATAATTAATATTATTCATTCAAGGTACGGCTGCAACCTAACATATCACCAAGCTTGGGAGTCTCGGGAGTATGCAATTAACGAAATTAGAGGAATTCCTGAGAAAAGTAATGCTAAGATACCAAAATACGTGCACATGCTACAAGAAGCGAATCCTGGTACGTTCACGAATTATAAAATTGACTTTGATGGAAGATTCAAATATCTATTTATTTCTTTTGGTCAATCAAGAAGAGGGTTCTACAAGGCAATGCGGAAAGTGATAGTAGTTGATGGTACATTTTTGAAGAATAAGTACAAAGGGGTTCTACTAGTTGCGACAGCTGTAGATGGTAACTCCAATTTGTATCCAATCGCATTTGGAATTGCTGATTCTGAGAATGATTGTTCATGGGAGTGGTTTTTTATGCAACTTAAGATGGTTATAGATGATGAAGAAGGTTTATCATTTGTGTCAGATAGACATACATCGATTGCAAAATCAATTGGAAACATCTATCCATTGGCTAAACATGGTATTTGCATCCACCACTTGATTAGTAATGTGATAACATATAATAAGGGCATATGGTTGCAAAAGCATCAAAAGCTTATAGATTTTCTGAGTTTGAGAAAGATTTTGCGCGAATTAACAATATTAGTCCTGCTATTGGAAGTTATCTAGAGGAGGCTGATGTGAGAAAATGGGCTCGCTGTCATTTTCCGGATTATAGATATGACATTAACACCAACAATGCAGCTGAGTCAATCAATGCAGCTTTGAGGACACCCAGAGAGTATCCAATAATTCCTTTGTTAGACAGCATCAGAGAAATGATGACTCACTGGTTTTATGAGAGTAGAGAGTTAAGTGCAAAACAAAAAGATCTTTTAATTGTTGAGGTGGAGAAAAAGATTTCAAAAAGAATAGAGAAAGGTAAATTCATGAACGGTTATCGGATGAGCAGATCCATGTTGCAGGTTAAAGCTAATGGAGTAGACTACATTGTTGACTTAGAAAGAAGGATTTGTTCATGTGTAAAGTTCAGCATAGGAAAAATCCCTTGTAGACATGCTATAAAAGGAGCTTTTGATATAGGCAAGGATCTACATCCTTATGCTGATGATGTGTACACCATTACCGCATGGAGATCGCATTATGAGGAAACTATTAATCCAATAAGTGTTCCTGAAGAAGAATGGCGAGTCCCACAACATGTTGAAGATACAAAAGTTCGACCACCTGAAACAAGAAGACATCCTGGACGGCGAAGAAAAAGAAGATATGAATCCGCTGAAGAGAACATAAAATCATCACAAAACTCACAAGGGTCAAAGAGACATAAGTGTAGGCGCTGTGGCAAAGAAGGGCATAACAAAACGACATGTGATATCGTGATATAACAATGGTTTGTGCATCAACTTAAGATTCATGTTTTTGATACCATCTTTAGTGGATTTCATTTATATTTACGATACTCTTTTTGTTTTCAGGTAGTCTCTGGGTTGTGTTTCACAACAGAGGAGTTGTGAAGAATGATGGTGTTTGATGGTTTTGATTTTAGATTAATATAAGACTCATGTGTTTTGAAATTCCTTGATGGTTTTGATTTTTGGTCGCATATAAGACTCATGTGTTTTGAAATTCCTTGATGGTTTTGATTTTAGATTAACATAAGACTCATGTGTTTTGAAATTCCTTGATGGTGTTTTCTTTCCATCCAATTTTCATTAAAACCAGGGTACAAGAAAAAACAGATTACTAAAAGTATGATTTAAGAACAAGAAAACTATGACTACTAATCATTTAGATGCAAACAGGAACTTGAAAAAAAAAACACAGGAAAAACGAGATACGACTAATAAAACCAAACGAGATACGACATGTATTAAGAAAAAAAACTGTACTTTGGTTCTTACTTGTATCAGATTCTGATGGTGCTTTTGTTGAGGACATTGACATTTGTGAGTTATAATCAGAACATGCTCTGAGCCATGGACAAGTTTCCTGAACTAAGAAGATCAAAAATAGAAATCGAGTTTTTTAAAAAACTATATAACCTTATGAAACTAAGGAATCATAAAAACCAACATTTCCAATTTGACATAGAGTTTTTAAAAAATTACATAAGCTTATGAAAGTAATAAACTATAATAATCAACATGAAAAAAATTGAGATCGAGTAAAAAATCAGGGTTCAAATCTGGACATGATCGCAAGAAACTAATGCATCATATCTGACATATCTATAAATCATGATCGCAAGATACAAATAGAGTAAACAAATTGGCATAATCGCAAGAAACTAATGAATCATAATAATCAACATGCTAACATATTTAGACATGATAACTGGTTTCAAAAAAAATTTGTTGCAACAAAGTTCTAACCTGAGTTCACTGACTTCCCAATTTTGATTCTTTCCACCTCATCCTGTAGAAATTACAGAAAATGAAAAACTTAAACCAGTAGTAGCAACATTTTCTACCATCAAGCATTCAATAAATCCATATGATTTATGCAAACTTTTTCAAACACAGCTAAAAGCAAGAGATTTATGCAAACTTTTTCACTAACGATCTAAATGATGATAAAAATAAAACAACGTTACAATCTGTTGTTGCTACAACTGTGGATACGCTTCAGTCAACAACGTAATCGCTCATATCACCCTACTTAGAATCAAACAATCTAAGAAAAAGAAAAAACGAAGAACTCATAAGAAAAAGCAAGAGATTTATGCAAACTTTTTCACTAACCCAGAAGGAAAATCAAACATAAGAACGTCAAAAATCCCAAAAAGTGCAAAGCTCTAGTTAACCTTATCGTTCACAAAAAGTGTTCACGACTGTTCCGATCATCACTCTTGTTCTTGTTAACTACCTTAATCGATCTTGTTTCATCAAACCTGGTCCACAATTTTTCTTTTAAAGTCAATATAATACTAAAAATAAAACAAACGAAGAGCTTCAACTTCATCATATTCACATTTTTAAGTAAAATCATTGAAATTTTTTGTAAAAAACTTATATTTACACAAATCTGGACTGAAAATCAATTTTTTTAAAAATGACATAAGCTAATGAAACTAAGACATCATAATAAGATTAAACAAGGACAAAATTTAAACATGCAAAAAAAATTACACAAATTAACATACCTAATTCGATCGACAAGGAGCAACGGAGAAGAGAAATCCAACCGGATTGACCTTGAGATACTGAAGAGGAGACCACCAAAACGACTAAGAAGCCGATGGATAGAAGGCGGAAGACAGTGAAGATGGATAGACGACGGAAGACGGTGAAGAAATCGAATCGGCGGAAGATGGTGAAGATGGAGAGAGATGGCGACGATAGAGAGAGACGACGGTGAGATGGTCAAGATGGAGAGAGACGACGGTGAGATGGTGATGATGGTGAGAGACGACGGTGAGATGGTGACGATGGTGAGATACGGCGGAAGGGTTTTGTCTCAATTAGCCCTTTCGGGAATTTTTTAACCTTAATTATTTTCTTACTTTGTCGAGACAAAGAGAAATTTTTCTTAATTTGGCAAGACCCATTACGACAAATTAGGCCCACTCAATGGAGCCCCAAAATTATTTTGATTATTTTGATTAATTTTGCTGTTTTCTTAATTTCAGGAGATAAAAAATCTACAGATTTTATCTGAAAATAGAATTAAGGGTATAATTGGCTATTTTTATATCATAAAACCTATTTAACCAAACTCTTCAAAAAAAAGTATAGATGGACAAAAGTTGGGAAAAAACTCATTTTTTATAATTTTCCCTAAAATTATTATTGTAATGTAATGAAAAGGATTACAATTTAGAATAAGTATTAACTACTATGAAAAAAAAAAAAAAAACATAAAGATATAGCAAATCTCAATTAGTAGTAACTAATATTGTTTTGAAAAAATGAGAATTGTTAAAAAAAGATTTGCTAACCGCATCATTTTTGTGGTTTGATTTTTCTTCCTTCAACCGTGATATTTTCTTTCTCTCTTACGTTTTTTCCTTCTCCTCATATCTGTTCACTATATTCAATGAGTCGCTCATCAATGGTATTGCCCACACAAGCCACAAATTCCTCTTCAACGGTCCTAATCATCCCTTGCAAGTTACACATGTATTTTGGATGCAGTAGTTCTATTGTCATTCTATTACTTCTCTCTAGTGAATCAACAACATTACCTATTCTTTTTCCTTATATATAAGCTAAAACTGGTTTTATTTTCATCAGATGGATAGAGTACTTACTAAATTCTGTGATTTTACAGCAGATAATCGATTGGTTAAAATTCACAAGGTATACTGCCTATAAATACAAGAACCTAGACCACATATTTAATATATTGGATACAAAACGAGTGATAGTTGTTACTTCAAGAGTTGCTAAAAAAAATGAAATAAATTCGATGATAGAAGCATCTATTACCTATTGGACCATCCGATAGATGGTCCTAGATCATCATTTCCAACCATTTATAGGTTTACCGGAGTGTTCCCAACAATATTTGTGAGACTCAGAAATATAAATGGTGAGATGAAGTCGTGTGCTCTAGTTTAAAGTTTAAGGTTTAAGGTTTATAAATATTTTATTTAATTTTTAAATATAAATTAATTTAATTTAAATATAAATATATTCTCAGTTATATTTAATTTATATTAAATTTATAATTTATAACTGAGAATTAAATATAAATTTATAATTTATAATTTCATTTAATTTAATTTATAAATTTAAAATTTATAAATATATTCTCAGTTATATTTAATTTATAAATTTATATTTAATTCTCAGTTATAAATTATAAATTTATAATTTAAATATAAATTTATAAATTTATCAGTTATATTTGAGAGAAGAAGAAGAACCCTAGGATTTTTATTTTTCTCCTAATTCAAATTCATTTAATTGGGACTTAGATACCTTATAGGTTATAAAGGTAAATTTGTGTGTTATAACCGAGTATTGTTGTGGGATCAGTTGGTTAAGTCCTATGCTGTCTGTATCTGAGTACGTGGGTTTGACCCGCGGGAGTGGGGATTTCCACAATTTTTTTCGATTTCGATGGATGCTACCTTAGGTTTATATAAATAAGTTTGTATGATTCTTTCGAGAATTGTTGTGGGATAAACAGGTTAAGTCCTATGCTAAACACGGAAGAGGTTGTGGGTTTGAATCACCAGTGTGTGGATATTCCACAATTTTTTTTCGAAGAAAACAAAACGACCTCGTTTTTGCATTTTTGATGGCAGTCAATACACACGTGGACTCTGAGTCAGCATCTCTAACGGTTGACTTAAATCCGTTAACTTGGACTGTGAAATTGGCTCAATTTTGTAAGTATAGGTATGAAATTTGAAATGTCTTAGGGTACATGTATAAATTGGCACTCCTTATTTGTACAGGTAGCAATTCGCACTTTCGGAGTGTGTACGGGTATGAAATGGCCCTTTTCCCGCTCATTATATCGATGCAAACTGTAATTTACAAGTAAAGATAGTGTCATTTTGTGTTTTTCCTCCACGTTATTTGGGTATTGCATTGGCATGAAACTGATGGAGCTATTGAAAGCATGGGGTTTGGAAAAGAAAGTGTTTACCATTGCTATATAGAATGCATCTTCAAATAATAATATGTAAGGGGTTCTAAAGAGGCAACTTAGAAAAGATTTGGTGTGTACTGGGGAGTTTTTTTCACATAAGGTGTGCAACTGATATTATGCAATTTAGTTTTTATTATGCAATTTAGTATGTATTTAGCTCCTATTTAGCATTGCTTAGAGTTAGATTCTCATGTTTTTTTTTTTTTTTTGAAAAAGGGCTTTCTATTAATTGCAAAAGAGAAAAGAAAATATTACAAAAGCCCAGCCCGGCTTTAGTTAGTTTAAGAGGCCTAAGCCCAGCAACAATTGAAACACATGTAAAAAGATCTTAGAGTGAACCTAGGGAGCTAGGGTTGAGCAGTCTAGGTGATGGAATAGTAATCGTCACTGATGCAGTGGAAGACGATGAGAGAGTTGAGAACCATAGTTGAAGCATGAGTGAAGAGACAGACGGATTTGTGGCTCGGAAGGAATCAATCCGGTTTCGGATAGTAGAGTCGATAAGCTTGAAAGTAGATTCAACCGATCTGAAATTTTGGCGATGAAGACGAGTGTTTCTTTCATTCCAGAGGGTATATAAGGAGCATTGCCAAGCCAGTAAGCATAATCGTTGGTGTTCCTTGGGTCCTCGCAGTGAGCTCATTTGTTCCAGATTTGCATCCCAGTTCCTGCATGGTTGAAGTGTACATCTTGCGGCAATTTGGGACCAGACTGACCAAGAGTAGTGACAGTTGAAGAATAAGTGGTTCCAGCTTTCATCACAGGAGTTGCAGAGAAGACAGCGGGGGTCTGTTTGAAATCCCCAGCCAAGCAACCGAGCCCTAGTCCGGCAACGGTTTAAGGTGAACAACCAAGTTAAGAAGCTATGCCTAGGTATCCCTCCTTTGTTCCAGACAGCTCGTCGCCAAGGCACTAAAGCAGATTGGTTGACGATGCAATCATAGACCCGTCTCGTTGAGTACTTCTGGTAAATCTTGCCTTGCATTTCCCATTCATAGTGGTCTTCTTCTTCAGATAGATGCAAGGTAGTTAAGTGAGCGTGAAGAGATACCTGATTGTCAGATCGAGGGTTTGGGAGACGCCAATTGTCGTGGTTATAGACCTGAGCCAGTGTAGCAGTTGCACAAATGCCCAGCCGGGTAGTAGAGAGGAAAGTTGATAGGTTTCCAAAAGGCGACCAGTTATCCGACCAAAACCTACAGGTAATCCCATTGCCAACTCGTAGCTTTATCCAATTGTAGGCCATATCTTTAACTTTGAGTAGCTTGTTTGCTAACCAAGAGAAATTTGGTCGCTTTTTCATTGTCCAGAAGCTGCTCAGTGATCCTCTCAAGAAGTGTAATCTATACCAAGCCACCCATACTAAGCCTGACCGAAAGAAGAGTAGCCAAATAAGTTTTAGTACACAAGCCGTATTCCAGGTAGCTAAATCTCTTATCCCCAAACCTCCTTGATCCTTTGGCTTTGTTATATTGTCCCACGAAACCCTTGCATTATGACGACCTTCACAATGACCTTTCCACAAGAAACTACTACACATAGTGTTAATTTTCCGAATGCAAGCTTTTGGAAGCAAGAAGGTTGAGCACCAAAAGTTTGAGATCCCTGCTATGACTGTGTTAATGAGCACAAGGCGACCTGCAAAAGATAAGGATTTTGAACACCAATTGTTTATTTTGCCTTTTACTTGTTGTAGTAATGGTTCACAGTTCTGAAGTGTTAGCTTCTTCGTGCAGAGGGGAACTCCAAGGTAACGAACTGGAAGAGTGCCATGAGGAAGGCCGGTGGCTACGGTGATTGAGTCTATTTCTTCTTCTGTTAATCCACCACTATAGAAAGAGGACTTTTGTAGACTGATTGCAAGTCCTGGTCGCTCTTCAAATTCTTTAAGAACCTCCAGGACATTTTGGACCGATGAGACAGAACCATCAACAAATATGAGAAGATCATCAGCAAAACAAAGATGGGTGAGCTTGGCGGTGTCACAGTTATGATGATAGAGAAACTTCCCTTCCTCCGCAGCTTTATTCAACATAAGGGAGAGGTTATTCATCGCAATGACAAACAGGTAAGGCGAGAGAGGGTCTCCCTGCCTTAAACCTCTTCTTCCCTTAAAATATCCTTGAACTGTTCCATTGTAACCAATTGTGAAGTTTGGTGTGCAGATACAAGCTTGGAGCCAACGGAGATATTGATTCGGAATCTCTAAAGCTTTTAAGCAGGTGAAGAGAAAATCCCATGAAAGTGTGTCAAAAGCCTTGGCAATATCAACTTTAATAACTATTCTCTTTGGTCCTTGACTTTTATGGTAACCATTTACTATTTCAGCAGCGAGGACCGTATTCTCCAGAAGAAGGCGATCAGTTAAGAAGGCTGTTTGATTTGGAAGAATTAATGATGGTAGGATGGGCTTTATCTTTGCAACCAGAAGCTTAGATACCACTTTGTAGAGTGTGTTCAGACAAGAGATAGGCCGGTAGTCCTTTATCGATGACGCACCTGGCTTCTTTGGAATCAAGGCCAATATAGTAGCATTTGTAGATGAGGGGAGGAAGGACGAGTGGAAAAACTGAGTGATCGAAGAAATGACCTCTGGTCCTAGAGTACTCCACACTGCCTTGTAGAAGCCTAACGTGTAACCATCGGGTCCTGGAGCCTTGTTCGGGTTCAACTTATGCATCACCTTGGTGATATCTGGGGGAGTTGGCACCATAAGCATAAGTTGCGAGTGATGGCTTGAGATCCTAAAGGGATTTAAGTTCTGAAACCAAGCTAGTGAAGACCGGATGGAACATTGTGGCAGATTTTCTGGCCCAAGGATAGCTTGGAAGTGACTTATTGCATGGATGCTCATTTGCTCAGGATCTAGTAAAAGCTCACCAGTGTCCAGCATAAAGGATCGGATAGTATTGTAGTTAGCTCTGGACTGACACATCTTATGGAAGTAAGATGTGTTTAAATCCCCCTCCTTTAACCAGTTTACCCTTGATTTTTGTCTGAAGTAACTTTCTTCTATTGCCCTCAGGAAGTTCCACTTGGTGTGGAGGTCTCGCTCTTGCTGAAAGGTTTATGGAGAAGGGTGCCGCAAAGCATGTACATGTACATCCATTAACAAACGGTTAGTTTCACTCACTCTCTCTTGTATTTGTGAAAAATTCTCTCTGTTTATATGTTTCAAGTCTCTTTTAATGGTCTTTTGCTTCCAACAAATGTCTGCCAGAGTTGAAGCAAAGCTTCCGGCCTGAGCCCAAGCCTCATCAACAAGTTGGTGAAAGTTTGGGTGTTTGGTGAGGTAGTTGAAGAATTTAAAAGGCTTGGTTCCAGCTTTTGGGAGTTGGTAAGCAAGGTCAACAAGGCAGGGAGTGTGGTCTGAGGGCAAGGGGGGGAGGAAAGTAGCAGTTCCATTAACCAGTGGTCATTAACCAGCACACGACCAAGCTTTTTGGCAACTAGAGAAGCAGGCTGGTTGTTTGTCCAAGTATAGAATGGACCTTGAAACCTTAGATCAAAGAGCTCCAGCTGGGAGAGGCAATCACGCAGTTCCGTCATTGGAGGCGTAAGGTAGTTCACATCTGGTGATGAGTGCTCTTCAAAATGAGTAATTTGGTTGAAGTCACCACCAACCAACCAAGGACAAGTGTGAAGGGAAAAATAACTCTGAATCTGCATAAGTTCAACCCAAAGGTCTGTTCTCTCTTTCCTTACATTTGAAGCATAAACCGATGTGAACACAAACTGAAACTTGTTTCCAACTGTTACTTCACAGGTAAGGGTTTGCCTCGACTGATGCATCACTCTAACAGTAGCAGGGTCTTTCCAGATTACAATAATTCTTCCATCAGCATCAGACATGTGATTTGAGATGAACTTCCATCCCGGACATGCTCTTTCCATTACTTGGTTCAGGGTAAGATCTTTTACATGTGTTTCTAAAATTGCACCAAAAAGTGGCTTGTTTCTATTAAGCCAATTGCGCAGGGGCTGATGCTTATCCGGGTCATTTAAACCTCGGATATTCCAAAAAAGTGGCGTGTATCCATAGTTAATGGGTAAGAGGTTCTCCCTCTAAGGACGGAGAACTGGTAGGTACAACAGTGACTCTTGAGGAAACATAATGAACAAAAAGAGAGGGAGGATTAGTGACATTGGGTTCAACAAAAAGAGGAGGGGAATGAAGGGATGGATGGGAACGAGTGCGCTTTAGAGTTGTTGGAAAGTGTTTTCTGGTGAGTGAGGGTAGGGATACGGCAGGCCTGAGGGCAATATAGCTGCAGGGAGACTGAGGATAAACGGGCCAGTGGGTTCTGGAGGTTCAGTATTCAAAAGTGGTTTAGAGGAAAGCGGTTTTTGGTGGTGGTGTTGAGCAAGGACTTGTTTCACAGAGGGACCGGGTTTATGGCGATGTGGTTTTGATGGGGACTGTTTCTCAGAAAGGCATAAAGGGGGGGGGGGGATTAGAGTGGGAGGTGGAGAGGACTGAGAACGGGTTTGATAAGGTTGAGTTGTTGGCAGGTTTAGAAACTGGCTGGACAGGTTTGAGTGGTTTGGCAGGAATAGTAGGATTTAAAGTTTTCTCCGGAACTGGTACAACAAAGTGTGCAGCAGTGCAGTCAGTGTTGGTGGAGAGGGTAGGGTTCGGTGCAGTAGTGGGGGCATCAGAAGTTGGCTTTACTTTTTCTTTATAAACTGCCTTAACTGACGGCGTATTGTTTTTCTTTCGAGGTGGAGCCACTGAAGGGGTCTGTTCGGGAGCAGGAGGTAAGAGGAGACAGTTCTTTGCTACGTGTCCCAGTTCTTTACAGTGGGAACATGTAGGAGGGAGCCAAGAATACTCAACTGCAATTTCTACAACTTCACCACTATCTCTAGTAAACTCCACCACCTTCGGTAGCGGTTTTGTAAGATTAACTAAGACTTTAGCATGAGAAACCTTGAGGCTCACAATATTTAAGGTAAAGTCATCTGTTTCCTTTGGTTCCCCCACTAGACCAGAAATTAAACTAATGCCTTCTTTCGAGCGCAGATCCAACGGTATATCAAACATATGGATCCATATGGGGATGGAGTCCATCGCAGGGGCCTCAGAGGAAACTGTCGGAGCCCAAGGTACAGTGTGAAACATTGAGTCTCCAACATACCAGACACATTTTCTAGTACTTTCTATCGGATAAAATCATTGGGAATCCGGACAAGCATAGATCAACTTTGATGGTTCATATGAATTTCTAACCGTTGACCTTTCCCCCACATATGATTTAGGACACTCTAGACCTGATGGTAAGGGGGTGACCTACCTTTGAAAAAGCAAATGATGAAGTCTTTATGAAGCTGAGCCCCACGTTCAAAGACTTGATCAGGAATATGCACTCTCGGGCGCCCAGATTCAGAGACAGTAACTGGAGCAAGCCGCTTTAGAGATCTGTCCACCGTTTCCCTCATCTTCTCAACTAAGGTTTTACCAGCCGGAGCTTGCATTGAGGGATTTGTGGATGAGTTAGCGGGTCTTCCTGGTGAAGAGCAGGGAGAACCGGTGCAGAAGTAGTAGGACCAGTAGTGGTGTGGGTGACATTGTTCGCAGATGGAGTTGGGGCTAATGTAGTGGGTTTTTTGGGGAGGGAAAGGGCTGGGTGAGACGATGGAGTTGAGGCAGGATTAGTGAGGAGTGGAGAAGAAGCTTTCGGGGTTAACACAGTAAAGTTTTCCTGAACAGTGTTTTCTTCAGGAACAGTACAACCAGATCTAGGGTTCCGGTGAGCTAGATTTGGGGAGCTTGCAATGGAGCTTTCAGCCTAATGCATCTCAACATCAGTAGTAGGGGTTGAAGCGGGACATGGACCGTGCACAACAGGCTCTACGAGGCGAGCAGTTTGTTGTCCAAATTTTTGCTTGCGGGAAATTTGAGAGGAGAGAGGGGGGGAATTGAGCTTGGTCAGGAGGGTCAGGGGGGAGTAAAGGGGGAGGTGTGCTCTCACCAGCAGTGAGAGGCGTTGGGCTCAGGGCGGAAGCACGACCATTAGAGAACTAGGAGTTCGCCGATGGGGTCGCCATCGGAGAGAATATGTGTTCTTATTTTTATATGTAAAGTATTAGGTTATAGGTAACCATCACTCTAGATTCTCATGTTTTCATGTTTTTTATTTATAGTTTATGCATTAGAGTAGAATTACATAGCATTTATATGTTTGTTTGCATAAACAGGTGCATTAGGTGATTTGGTGTAACACCTGTGTTCTGATAAAATAAAATATTTGAGTTTTTGTAGGGACTGGAGTGAAATCGATTTAATTCCAGTTGGTTTGTTTAAATAATCAATTTATTATTTTAAGTCAAAAGGATGGTTTAATAAATTAGGTGATATTGGTTAATTTAATTAAACTGGAAGTTAATCGTTGTGATTGTGAGTTATGTGTGTTGGTGGTCACGTGTACTGGGTGTGGTCTATTACGATTAGTCCAGTTGGTTCGGGAAGGTGGTTATTGAACCAAGCCCAATTATATATGTGATATCTTTGCCTTCCTTGCGACCACCGTCACTTGGGGGATCGGAAAGCCTAAATTAAATTAAGAGTTGTCATGCCGTTAGTGTGGTGGTGGTGGCCGGTAGTATGAGTAACGGAGAAAGCAGAGTTTCAGTTGTATCGTGAGAGAAGAGAGGGCTTGCTGTGGTCGAGGTGGTGAAAGGAAGAGAAAGTTGTGTTCAACTGCTGGTGGTGTCGCGAGGTAGGAGAAGAAAAGGCGAGCCGTGTTGCGTGTGAGGGATGGTGAACAGATCGTGAGTAAAGAAGCACACTATTGCCGTAGAAGAAAACAGAGCAGATCAGAGAGAGTAAAGGTACGTGATCGTGATCTATGGAGAGAGATCCGTGACGAGAGAAGAGGAAAGGAGACGCGGCAGAGGTGGGTTTTACCACTGATGGGTCTGGTGACCCATTCCGTAGCTTTGGAGCGTCTCTTTGGTGGTGTAGGCTTGTAGGAACCAGGCCAGGTTGGATCTGAGAAAGGAAAGGAGAAGAAGAGAAAGAAATGGAAGGAAAATGGAGATATAAGCAGTGTGGAGGAGCCAACATCGTGGGTTCTTTGGAGCCATATATGAGGCCTTTACGGAAGGTTAAAGATATGGAGGTGTTATCTCCATCAAGCCAAGACTTCATAGCAACTAAGAGAGCTTCATTTGGAGTAAATTTCGAGGAGTTATCTGCGTTGCTTTCTGGCCAAGTAATTTCTGGAAACTGTAAAATCTGTGTTAAGTATGAACCCTAGAAACTGTTCCGAGATGGTTCTTTCTAGGCAACGTTTGGAGGTCCAAAACTAGTCCGATCGGGACGAAATTTGGTGAATAGACTCTTGATACTACTGGTTTCATATCCAACGGTGGAACTGCGAATTGAACGGTTAGTTTATGTTTTATTCGTATGATGAAATGAAAGTTTTGTATAGATTGCATTGTGTTAAGTTGTGTTGTTTGTTGAACCAACGTGCTCGGTTTGAGCTGAAACATTTGTTAGAGCTTTCATGGCTTATGGAGCAAGTTCATGGTGGTTGTAGAACCAAGTTAGAGCTCAGGAGTGTAGGGTTAAAGCTAAGACGTGGGTTCATTAGAGAAGTAATTCCATGGCTGGATGGAATAAAATATTCCAGCCAATCTCTTTTGTTATTCGGTCGCTAGGGATGATTGGTTGTGCCACTCAGTAACTAGATAAGGTGGTGTTCGGGATACGTGTTTAAGTGACTTGATCGGGTGGATCATGAGATGGTCAGTGGGAGGAGGAATCAGAGTCTACAAATGTAAGATATTTGTGGAGCTGAAGTACGTTTGTATGATTCCTTGTGTGTATAGCCAGAAGAGTTAGTTAGTAGCTGCAGAGTATGAGTTAGTTGGATCTAGCTAGTTTTTCTTGGAAGTTTTTGTAAGGAGCAGTTAACGCTAGTTATCGCATCGAAATTATGGGGTTCCACTGAGATTGTTTTATGTGTGTCTTGTGTGAGGATTGGGAATCTGGGTGCGGTCGTTTTATTTGGAAACACTAAGAAGGAGTTCATAGCATGAGGAGATTCTCAACAAAGGAAACAAGGATCAAAGAGAAAATGAAGAGGACTCGACCAAGGACTAGAGCCGGCACACGACCGAGCAGTCAAGGCACTCGACCGTGAGGATTTAAAGAAGGAAAAGGCACTTGACTAATAACCCGGACGAGCAGACGGTCGAGCGTGTGTTCGAGTGCGTGTCTATGACCAACACGCCAACTCTCTATTTTGTTTTCTAGCTAACTAGGGCTTCCTTCTTTTTCTGTAAGCTTGTGAGTCTTTGGCCATAGATATCTTTTTTTAGCTCTAGGTTTTTTTTTTTTAATCTAATGTTAAATTATATTCAAAAGAAAAATATAACGTTTTTACAACTTGTGCAGCTTTTGTTGAAAAATAAAGTCTGAGAAAAAACTAGAAAATCCTAGGAAAAATCTTTAGTCTAAACTCTGGATTGCAGCCACATCTGAAAACCTTCATCATATCGCCGATCATCCATTAGACCTATAGCAAGAAGCTGATCTCTGACCTGCCTATCTACCCACGCGATTATGGTCTCTGCAGGCTTCGGTGTCTCACCATGCCTTCGACCATTCCTTTCCCGCCAAAATGTATAAGTCACCTTTTGAAATAGGTAGCGAGTAAGAAAACCCTCCACCAGCTGGAGATTCGGGTTAGAGATGTAGTCGAGAAGGGAACCCCAGTCTGTGGTGAACCTTGTCTTGAACAGCCCTTTGGCAAGAGCTGACCACACAATAGAAACAAAAGGACAAGCGAAAAAAATATGATCACGGGTTTCCAAGGTAAGTTGACAAAACACACAAGTTCCCGCAGCCTGCCCATTCCAAGCAACCATACAAGCACCGGTAGATAACCGATCTAAAACCGCCAGCAAAACACAAAACGAGTACTTAGGTGTGGCATGACCAAACCAAACTCCCCTATGCCATGCCACAGTACTCGACGTAGTATGAGTGTGGTTCTAGGTATCACGAGTTGAAAATTTTTGTCGAAACACATCATTTTTTCCTCGCCAGAGTACTCTATCATCCCGCTCCTAACGTTGCTGCCATTGTAGAGACAATATATCCTCAATCGCATTAAGATGGTCTGCGCGGTGCCGCCTATGCCAACGACGAGCCCACACCACCGCCACTGAACTCTGCCAGCTAATTCCCAGGTCCAATACACCACTCTCCCCCACAACATCAGCAAGTGTACCCATGCTTGACCAGTTATCAAACCAAAAAGAAGTGTTTTCACCGTTTCCCACCTCCACTTTACAAAAAGTTTTGGCAAGGTCACGGTACTTTAGGAGCTTTACCCATATCCATGAGCCCAGACTAGTAGTACCTTTTATGGACCAGAAAGAAGCTTTGCTTCAGCAAGTTCATATGAACCCATTGTACACACAGAGAGTCACCTTTTGAGACTAACCGCCATATCAGCTTCAGAAAACAGACCACGTTTGCCTCATGAAGTGATCTTAAACCAACACCATCCTCATATTTTGGTTTACAAACAACTTCCCACGCCACTTTAGCCTTTCTCGTGCTCATCTCCATTCCTGACCAGAGAAACGCTGAGCACAGGGAATTTATCTCATCGAGACACTCCCTAGGCAACCGATATGCACCCATCCAAAAGCTACATACACTCCAAAGAACAGAGGAGATCAAATTAAACCAACCTGTAAAAGAGAGGTAACGAACCGTCCAGGATCCAATCCGCTTTCTGATCTGTTCTAATAAAGGAGAACAGTCGGCAGTGGTAAGATGTTTGGTAACTAGGGGGAGTCCCAAATATCAAACCGGCAGCGAGCCTGTGACAAATGGGAGCGTAGCAGAGTCAGGTCGATGAGTGATGTCTCCCGCCAAGTAGAGTGTAGATTTTCCAAGCTTATACTCAGGCTAGACAACTTTGCAAACTGAGTGAAAGCCGCAATAATGTCCTCAATAGATCTTTCCTTACCATCTGAAAGGACCATGAGATCGTCTGCAAAGTTAAGGTGGGTGAGACCGAGAGATCGACACCGAGGATGATACCCAAAAGAGTGAGCACTTGCCGCCCTATCAAGCAGTTTCGGTAGAAAATCTATGCAAATGACCCCGAGAACTTTTGAAGAAGCCCGCTGGCTCACCGTTCATGTGAACAGAGAATGAAGTTGTAGTTACACGTAACATTATCCAGTGGATGAACGTTGGAGGGAACTGCATTGCGGAGAGGAACTGAATCAAAAGCCTTTGAAATGTCAATATTTATAGCACATCGACCAGAAATGGAGTCCTTGTGGTAGTCCTTAACTAGTTCAGTAGCCAGCAACACATTCTCAATCAACAATCGATCCATTACAAAATCAGACTGATTGCTGGAAACAAACCTTGGGAGCACCCTCTTAAGTCTGTTAGCAATGATCTTGGAAATGACTTTATAAATCACATTAAAGCAAGAGATGGGCCTATAATTCTTCATTTCCTTCGCAGAGACTTTCTTAGGAATTAAAGCAAGAATGGTGGAATTAGTACCTTTAGGAAGAAAACCCTTAGCAAAGAATGATTGAACAGCGAGCACAAATTCTGGACCCAGAATCTCCTAAGTAGCTTTGTAGAACTTCGAAGTAAACCCATGAGGACCAGTTGATTTATCATGTGGTATGGAGAAGAGGACCTTTTTAATTTTCTCACCCAAAAATTCCTGGAGTAATACTTGTTGGTCCACTGCAGAACAGCGGAACGGCAGTAGGAGCTCTATCTCCTCCACTGTGGTGCCCTCAAAACCCACGGGAATGGTCTGCAGAAAGTCGCGAAAATACCTTTCAGCCTCAAATTAAATTTCATCATTAGTGACAATAACTCTCCCATCAGCTCCCTGAATCTCTTTAATAGAATTTGAAGCTGTTCGTATAGTAACCGCTCGATGGAAAGCTTTGTTATTCCTGTCTCCCACTTGCAACCAGTGCAACTTTGATTTCTGTTTAAGGTACTTTTTTCCAAACCCGCCAAAAACTCCCAGCGCTTGTAAGCGTTATTCTCCTATACCATCGCTGTAGGAGACGGGTTAGTAAGGTTTGTTTGTTGCTTTTGGCATAAAACATCAAACGCTTCCTTAGTCTTCTTAAACAGGTTCTCCAACCTACACTTTGCCAAAGAGCGCATTGCTAGTTTTAACCCCTTAAGTTTCTTAGTAAACCGAAATAGAGAAGAAGTAGACAGAAACAGAGGCTGCGTCTCTTTCCAGTAGGTGTCTACTAGCGGCTGAAACTCCTCCATCTCAGTCATTAGATTGACAAATTTGAAAGGCTTCCTCCTTTGAACATATTATCTACATCCCCCTTAATCATAATCCTACAGTTCAAATGGTCATAGCAACCTCCTGCAGCAAATACACTATATGCCTGCGAAAACAGCCGTGTCCATGCATTATTGACCATCACGCAATCCAACTTTTTGAGAATCAGATCATTATCCCTCTTGTTACACCATGTAAAAAGGGAACCATGAAAAGCCATATCTACTAAAGAACAATGATTCACCACTGCTTGAAAATCCCTCATACCACCGGACGTCATCGAATTAACATCAACCCTGGAATGCTCCACCATATCCAAAGTTCCATTAAAATCACCAAATATAAACCAAGGCTTATTATGGAAAAAAGGCGAGTTAGGGTGTTCTCGCAACTCCTCCCATAGAACTTTGCAAGCCTCCACTGTATGCAAAGCGTAGACAAACGAGCTGAAGAACTCCTCTGCTTGATCTTCAAGCTTCACAGAGCAAGTTACCAACTACTCACTCTTGTAGAACAGATCCATTCGCATTGTGTCCTTCCACATGACCCAAATGCGACCCCGAGTATTAAACTCATAATTTGTCAAAACGGACCAACCAGGAAACAAACGACTCACTAACCTTTGAGCCTTCCTTTCCCGAACCCTAGTCTCCAATAAACAACCAAACTGAAATCTATTCCCCTCCAACCACTGTTTGATAATGTAATATTTTGAAGATTTGTTTAAACCACACACATTCCAACAGAACCCTGACATTAAGGCTTCTAGAGAGACTTCTTGTTCTGAGCAAGAAGGGTTGAATTGTTCTTTTTAGTCGTTTTGGAGCCCTGCATTAAGTAGGTCTGCACCGGTTCATCCGCTTGCGTTCCACACTTGACAACAGTCCCCGATTGACGATTAATTTCCTGCTGAGAAGCGAGCGTTCCACCATCAGGCAGAACCTGCTCCTCCTGAACTACATCTGATTCCCTATCAACCTCGTCAACATCCTCTAAAACAGAGTAAGAATTTTTTAGCAGTGAACCCGCTCTCACTTCTGTTACCTCCTTTCTCTTACCCAGATTTCCCCGACCAGATTTCGGAGTGATCCACGCATCCGACTCCTTTTCCACATCCGTCTCATTCACCGCATCGGGGCCCTGTTCTGACCTTTCGTGATCCCTCAAATCCGAAGATAAAGCCACAAGTAAGGTCTCCGGCACTTGAGACTGAGTTTGGACAGCAGGAAGAGGGATGTTATGAACCTGAGCAGGGGAAGGGGGCAGAGTTTGCTGATTTTGAACTACCGCAAAAGGCAAACAAGAGGAGCTAAGATGACCCCATTTTTTACAGCAAGAACACCTTGGTGGAAGCCATGGATAGCTGTATTGTACAACATATTCTAGCTCCTCCTCCTCCTCAGCCGTAAAAACAAACTCCCGAGGCAAATCCTTCATTAAATTTGCCTCAACTAAAATTTGAGCTTCATCAAAACTGACACACGCCTCTGTTTTAGGATGCAGCCTAACAGGTACACCCACTGCACTTGCCAGAAGCTCCAGACCCTTCTCTGTGAACATGGTAGGTGGAATATTTTTAAGTGTAACCCAGAGAGGAACCGACCGCATAGCTGGCTGAGCGTCCGCCATTTAGAAACAATCATAGGGAGATCTGCTATGTTCCACATGCCATGGTTCAGCACCATGTTCCTCATTCCCTCATGACGAACACAAAACTTAACAGTGAATTCATTCACGGCAAACACATCAATCAATGATGTCCGATCACCAAGTTGCCAAATCTTATTCACTATCATGTGGATTTTACCAACATGAGGAGCTTTCGAGTTGAGAAACTTCCCAATCACGAAGTCTTCCCATAAGGGTTTTTCATCCACAAACACCTCCCACGGCACAACTACCTTCTCCTTTCCATCAACCTCCAAAATTTTGAACTTTTGCTGAGTGAACTTACGTTTTCGAGCAACCTACAAGAAAGAGCACTTCCCGCTCTGATCCCCCATTCCAGGCTGAAGCGACGATGAAACTGTCGTTGAGCCATCTTTAACCTGACTTCCTCCCGATGAAACCTCTACAGGAGCCACCGAAACTTCCTCACTGACTCTCCTCTCTTACTCCCCCCCCCTCCAGAGCCTCCCCTGCACCAGATCCACTAGAGACTGGCCAGATGGAGCCACTTGTGGCACCATTCTTGAGGAAAACGCAAGAAACCCTAATCGCTTTTTTTCACCCTTGCCACGTCAGCAAAACAAAATTTTCCCCGTCTCTCCATCTTTTTCGCAGTTGGCATATTAGCTCTAGGTTTTTTGTAGCCACCTCATACTTGTAATCCAAATATCTTTAATTCTGTTTGGAATTTGCATTTTACTTCTTTCTACAAAGTTGTTTATCTCATCATTATCTATCTAATATACAAGTTTTAGCAATTTTTGGGTTTGAGTTCATAATCATGTTTAGTAAGTCTGAGTAGTGATTAGGTTATTAAGAATATGTTAGGTTGGTAATGAATTTAGTCTGTTTAGAATGTTTAAGCTTAGATTACATAGAATCCCATCTGGATTAGGTGCTCTTAATGCTCTTTCCTTTCTGAAAAGGTTGAATTAGCTTGATCCTAGATGTTTCAGCACCAAAAATGTGTTTGATGAAATGTTTGAATGACTAATACCAAAGATTTTTATGCCTAGCTGAAGAGACTGATTGCCTAGGGTGATTATTGATAGTAATGAACTGGAATTTAATGTATGTTTGATTATGTTCTAGCTAATGAGAATTAGGTCTAGAAGTGATTGAACTTGATTGTTATTATCACGAGAATGAATTAGTAAGGTTTTTATGTTTATTGTCTAGGGATTATCTCTTTGTGAGTTTGTTAAGCATTCTATATAGACTAAGTTTACTGCCAACCAGTTATTCTCATCCTTAGGACCTAATTGTTCATTGTTTGCTTCTATTTCTTGCATTAAATCATTTTTTCTTACTGCACTAGTTCTAGCACTCGATCTTGGTTCTTATTGCACTTGTTCGTTTGCTTACTCGTTTGCATGATCGTTTAGTAGTTATTGTTCTGAATTGCTCTAGTTTTTATAATTTGCATATGTTTTGTAGTTTAATCATGCTTAGTAGTATTGGCTTTAAGTTGTTTAGTTTATTGCATTTCTGTTTCACCCTAGGTTGATAGTCGAAACTCCCATCCTGATTGTCTTAACTTGTATTCATTGATTGCATCCTGATTGTTTTGCATATCACCCATCGTGGATTGAGATCTTATATACTACACTGCATAAGGTTAATTGAAACCTGACAACGAACTTGTCAAAATATTAGTTTCATCAACCCACATTCTGAATTTGATCGTGCAAGATGGATTAAATGTCATAAGTGAAACTTTAGAAAAAATTAGGGACAATGTGAAGTTTGAAGCTTTGAGAGTCTAGAGAACAAATATTCCAAGGCTGTGTTAAAACTGTTGGGATTCATACTAAAGTTGGTCTTATTTTGGATGTGACAACACAATGGAACTAAACACATTTGATTACAGAGCGATCTAATTTAAAGATGTGTTGCGTAATATTGCTGAAATGGAGCCGAGTTGTAAGTTTTTTCCATCCAAATTGAAGTGGTCAAGAGCAGAGATTATGTGTGAGTTATTGAGACCATTCGATGAAATAACTAAACTCGTTTCATATTGTAAATATCCTACTGTGAATTTGTACTTCATGTAGGTTTGGAAAATTGAAAGTTGGCTAAGAGCTCATGTGACATATGATGATGAGAATATTTGTGAAATGGTGGATACTATGAAACTGGAAGTTTGCCAAAGTATTGGAAAGACTACAATGATATACTTGTGATTGTTATTTTTTTGGATCTAAGGTTAAAGGTTCCATGCTTAAAAAACTGCTTTAACACTTTAGACCAATCAACTAGTAAATTTACATTAGATCACATCCGTGAGAAAATGAAAAGGTTGTATGGGGTTTATAAGAATTATCTTGAGACCAAAACTTCAACTTTACAAGTTATGGAGGATAGCTTTTCCATAAGTTTATTTTATCAGTTTACTCTCATAATATTTTATTTCGGTCACCATTTTTTCAAAACAAGTCTGTCAGGTATCTCTTAAAGATGTTTTCTCTGATAATATCACATAACTTCAAAAATACTTCAGGGTACATACAGTATACATCTCGAAAGCGTTTGTGATCTTCCTTAAAAAGTTTCTCGAGGTAAATGTAGCCAATTCTTGTGATAGGCTTACGAATCGGACGCTCGATACGTTTGTTCATACAGTAAGCTCTTTTCGTATATTTCAGTAGTAATACCAAAATGTATATTTCTGATTCGTCATCTTCATGATGAGATTTATCCTCTCTCACAATCGTGTGATCCATGATATACAGTCCTTGAAAAACATATTTATTAATCAGTTAAATGATAAATAAGAATAAAGATAATTTGATGTGTTAATGTTTGTTAAACGTAAGTTGTAGGCCACTATGCATCAAACATATAAACACAAAAGAGAAAATCTGGGAATAAAAATTCAATTCAATTCCAACTGGCAAAATATTGTCTCACCAAACAAGAAATAAAAACAAATATTTAAAAGAAAACTCAAAAGCAATAATTATATAGAGCCAACATTGCTCTGAATCCAACCAAAACATTCTTCTACCGACATGTCTATGAAGACATCTTTCATTCCAAGTGAGTAAATCAAGGTAACTGCTTTGTAGCGAATATGATTTTCTAAATTAGGAATTTTCTTCATTGCTTCCGAGACATTGTATTTTTTTTTCAAAGCTTCTTTTTCCTCAGCTTCACGTCTTAGATTTTCTTCTCTTTTCTCAGCTTCTCTTTGTTGTCGTTCTTCTCTTGGTTGTATGACATTAAGGATCTTATTACTAACTTTGATCATAGGATCCTCCTCATCATTTTTCAGTTTATCCACATTGCTAGTAGCTAAGGTTCTAGGCCTCTTCCTTGGAGGAGGTTTATCCATCCGTCCTTTTGGATTTGTGACTTGAAAGGGTGGTGACATATCACATTCTCTTGATGCTGATGGATCTTGAGATGAATGTTCAAAAGCTTCATCACTGATTATGTTATCTCTCACTCTTTTACTCTCCCCAATAAAGCTTGGAGCATCAGTGGTATCACCCATTCCAATTGCAGAACCATCGGTAGCTAAGCCACATCCAAATATGAGTTGAAGATCCTCAAATCTTTCATTTGACTTATACCGTAGATGTTTATGTTTAGGATGTTTCTGTAGATAAAAAAAATATATAGATATATCACTCATACGATATGTACATTTAAAAATAATGTTGTATGCTTAATCATATATAATCAAATACATACCTTGAAGTACTCTTCCCACACTTCATCCGGAGCGGTGAACTTTTTCATTTCAGGATCCCATCCAAATCCAGAATTAAAGCGTTGAAGGTCTAAATAATTGTTGTACAGGCCTCTCAAGTACTTCCACCTACTTAGGTACTGATTGTGATTTTTTTTGGCATCGAAGTCTTTCATTGAGAACTGGTAAAAAATTTTGCTCCACAATTAGTTTGCTAAAGTTACCGCTATTATCACGCCAGTTTCGGTGAACTTCATCAGCAAGTAGCTCTACTAGCACTTTTGTCTCTTCTGGTCCCCACTGACTATATGGACCATTTTTCTTACTCTTTTGGGAATCTCCCATTCGCTAAGCATATATGTATCAACAATAATAAGAAAAATATTGATAATCACTAGATTATATCACTCAGTCAAAGAAACGAAGAATCAGACACCCAAACATAAAGAAGATATAATAGTATATGAATACAAAACCAACGATTTCAATATGTTACCAATTATTCAACCAACGATATAATAATACATCAGAATTTGAAAGAATATGAGAAAGCCTAGTTGTATCTGTAACTTTGGAGATCAAGTAAGTTTTTTTTTTTTGATAAAAGCCAAAACCAACGAGTATGACTTTGGCGTTGGGGTTCTGGAGATTTTAACATCCCACCATGTCCTTCTCCGAGTCTCTTTCTCTCTTTCTCTTTATATCTTTTTATCTCTTTTTTGACAAAAGCGTTGAATAAACAAGAGAATATTGTGTAATATAGTTTGAGAAAGTTTGAAAGATTTTATGAAAGATTTTACAAGATTAGGAAAAACAAATCATCAAGATTTTAAAAAACTTTCTAAACAATTTCTTAGAATCCTTCACTTTATACTTTCTATGATTTTATTTAAAGTCATTAAAATTCTCTTTAAGGGGGTGTTATTCAATGAAGGTTTTTAATGGATTTAAAGTATTAGTACATTTAAGAGTCCAATGGTTTTTAATGGATTTAATCCCAAACCAAACAAAGTCAAAGTCACATTCATGGACAAAGCAGGAACATGGTGGATTGTCCTTATCAAATGACATTGGAACATTGAGAAGGGTTCCATGGCCGAGAGACACGAGGGATTTATCTGTTCATTGGAAAGGAAGAGGGTGATTGTGGGTTTAAGGTCGGATATGGCTTGCTTGAAGAGGTTTGGGTAACTACCACTCCTTGGAGCTGGGGTCATAATGCCAATAATTTTCAAACTTTGACAAGGGGGATAATCTTCCTTGCTTTGATCATTTGCAGTTGATAGTACTCGTGACACAGGAAATTTGTGGGAGAAAGGTTGGGGAACTTTCGGTTATCACCTTTCCTTGGAGAAGATATCATAATGCCGATCTTCCTCGAGCTTCCGGTTTCTGGACACATGTTGCAAAGTAGCACTTGAGAGGTTTCGGGAAGCAAATTAAACAAATATGAGAGGTTAAAGAAGCACTGGTGACCATCACTCGATAGAGATGTAGTCATAATGTCGGTCCTCTTCAACCTTCGCCAGTCATGGGTAGTGACCCTAGATGATTCTAATGGCAGGGTTCACAAATAAACTTTGTACCAACATAGCATCAATGGTTGATTATGTTCCAATTGTAGCCTTTAGATAATTAGTTCCATGGATTGACACAAATGTATGCTACGGGAAGAAAAAGAAAGATTTGGAACAGGCATGGATCTTTGAAGTACGAAACTTGGGTTATAAGGCCTCGTCAAGATCTTGCACAGCTCCGGCGTCAAAACAACGCTCATTTCCAACTGCGACCAAGTAGAACACTTGGTTAGGGGATCTGAATCCGAGGAGTAGAGAGGTATTTGGTTGACTTCTAGGGAAGCTGACAGAACAAAGGCTAGCAGGGCGTTCCGAGATCTTAGATTTTGCATCAAATGACTAGGAACTCAAGAGAATCAAATTGTCGAGAAAACCCACCGGATGAGATGGAGAGGGAAGAGAGGATGAATCTAAAACATGGCCAAAGTAGCGGTTTGGTATCTCGATGAACCTCCGGTGAATTCACAATAAAACCACAACAAGCTTAGGTAGGAAAGGAAGACACAGGGATGTAAGAGCAGGCGAGCAGCTGTCCTGCGGCACCAATCTGACTCGACGCCATTGGAGGAAGATATCTCGGGGATTGTGCCAGAGAGAGAGAGAGCGGCTAGGGCGAACAGACTTTTAATGGTGAGATGAGAATGGTGTCTTCTTAATCAAGTATATGTTTATGTGTTTATAATGTATGAATTTTATGCATTCTTTTCTCTTTTCTTTTTCTTTTTTCTTTTTTTTTTTCTCTTGTAAAATTAGAACATGAAAATCAGCTTTAGATATGTACTTCAATGAACTAATCTTAAATATGGTTACGTTTAACAGTTTTTTTTTATTTATGTATTCATCTTTAAGCAGAAGTTCTCAATAATCAAAGTTACAGCCGAGGCGTTTTACAGTTTAAATGTTTTATAGTATTGGAAATAAAAATAATTATCTAACTAATCTTATTATGGTAATTTATATTTTAGATTCTTACTACTAAGTTTAATAAACATACTAGATGAGTACCTGCGCTAAGCGTGGGATTTGTGATATATATTTTTTTTGTAAACCTGTTATATTATGTTAAGATATATAAATATTAGTAAATCAATTTTTTAAAAGTATGATGTCTAAGTGTTTTATTGTTTTTATAAAATATGTTTTATTGTCTATTTGAATGGAAATTTGTTATTTTATTATTATTAATCACTAACAGATTTTCTAAATATGTTAATGATTAACTTTTGGATAATTATTGAAATAAAATAACATAATAATTCCCTTTATTATTTAAAGGGATACTTTGTTAGTTAGGAATTAGGAGTACCTTGTTTGTATGTAAATGTTAAATATAATTAGTGAATATTTTTAAAAACATATTCGTTAGATTTTAATAGATAGTCATTAAACTCCATTAATTTAAACTATAACGTCCTTATAAGAGTTCGCCCTAATTTTCTCTTTCAGGCACGATAACCGAGACGCCTCCCTTTTCATCTCCTTCCGACACCGGTAGAGATCCGGCTCGCCGGCGTCGGGATCTCTTTGTCCCTCCCCTCGTTTTCTACCTCTTCTATCCCCTTAGGTTCCCCTTTTGTTCTGTCCTTTTGTGTCCCGACCAAACCTCTTCAACCACTCTAGATCTAGACGAAGGCTTGTCTTTGTACATCTACAGCAGGATATGGGTTTCGGCGAACCCCATCCTCACCTACTCTCGCCCAGCCTTACCGTCGACGGCCCAACAGTCCCTGTGTCTCTATCTTTCCCGATCCGGATCATGTTTCGCCCCTGAAGCTCCCTTTCCCTCCACGGCTTCCGAGTTGATGGTTGGCAAGGAATCTTCCCGAGATGCGACTTACCTCCGCCTGTGGACTCCCGTATCTAAGATCTATCACAGTACGAGCTTGGTAGACCCATGGTAACTCCCCTGGCCATTCCCAAAGTCCTTTGGATCTCTGCAGATGAGCTCAGGACTTGCATTCGGATTGCAACAATCCCAAACGGTCTTACCCATCTTCCAATACCCCAGGTCTACTCTTTCTATCTCTATGATAACTATTAATAATTTCTTAGTTTCTTTGGTTGAACTCAATGTCCGAAGACTGCATATGAGAATCCATTTAACTAGAATGATTAGTAGTAACATAGAATATGGGAGATCCCTGGCCTCTGCTCAAGTCGTGATTTCGTTTGTTAACTGGAAGAACCACAACCCGCTTATTCCTATGCTAACTAGCGTTTCTAGTTCTCAACATCATTCCTTCACCCGCACCATTTGGGTGTTATTATCAACCCACCATACCAAGCCTAATCCTTGGCTAGTCTTGGATCTTGTCCCACTTGTATTGTCCGATGTTAAAACCTTGAAGTCTTATGGTCTTATGCCCTGTTATTCCACTCTTACATCCGACGATTTCAAGCAAATTTTCTTCAGCACCATCTTCACCACTCGGATTGTTTATTATCGAAGTTATGCCTGGTGTCACCAGTTTGCTCCTGACCCTCCGCTTTGGATGTTAAAGCACTCTACCCTTGACCACCAAACCTTGGTCTACCGAATTCTTGCCAATGTGGTGCTCTTGGTAGTGCCCCTCGCTCCGGTGAGTGTACTGGCTATGGATTTGCTCTTAACGTCACTTTGTCTATCGACCGTGACTATCTTGTCATCCGCCGAGTTTCTCGAGGATGATCAATCGAACTACCATGATCTCACATGTTTCAAGCCGCTCCTTAGTGACTATTTCATAGCTCTCATGGACTCTAGTTTGATTTTATCTATCTACTATTTTATGGCATTGGGGAATGCCCTTCTTTGTAACCTTTGTTTCAGTCTAAACTTTGAGATCTTTGAATCTCTCCCTTTGTATTTGCTTTGATTTATTGAATGAAAGCATCTTGTTGTCCAAAAAAAAAAAAAAGTCATTAAACTCCATTTTGGAAAACCAGTTTTTTCTTTCACACTCCTCATGTTCTTTCTCTACGTTCATATGTTTCTCCTTCATCTAACCCTATCCTACATGCATTATAGAATTTAGACTTATTAGTTAAAAGACATTATTAAATATTAGTGTATAGACATTAGATTCAAAATAAAAAGAAATGAGTGAGTTACATTTTTTTTAAAGCTTACTCTTTTTGTAAATATTTAGATGGCATGAATGCTTGAGTCAAAATAGAACTTTGTGGTTGCTCGTAGAGTTAAAAGTATTGGCTACCTGTTTAATATATACAAAGTGAATATGTATTAGTCAATATGTGAGTATAATGGAAATTGTTGGTTATAGTTTAGACCGTTTAATTATCTTTTTATCTTGTGGTAAAAAACAAGGCCTTCAAATAGTTTTGAGTTAACCCTCATTACCACCATGAAATTTGTATTGCCTATTGGTGAGCTAAGATGTGAGAGGAAAGTTGATATAGCGACGTTCTTTTGAAGTTTTATCACTAAGGTTTTGCACCCTCGTTACCACCATGAAAGTTCTATTTTGACTCAAGCATTCACGCCATCAACTTTTATTTTCACATTTGGTAACATATTATTCAGTTTTCTAGGACAGATATAAGTTATAACAGAGGTGTTTACCACATTCGCATGAGACGGACAGTTATATTGCTGCATAGATGTCCCGATTGTTACTCTGTCTAGAGCGATGGTTTTATGTCGACATGTCGTCAGACGATTGAGGAGTATGACTTGCTTTCTCGGTTACTCTCACAATCGAAGGTCAAGCTATGTGGGTGGGGGAATGAATGTGTGAACGTTATTTATATGTGAGATATATATATACGTTACGTAGCAATAATTCAAGTATGTTAAGAATTTAAGAAGTTGGAAGGATTCGTTTATTTTCTGACTATATTAATATATTCTGACCTTTGTGATACACGTACGTACGGTTTAATTGAAAAGCTTATTTTTTGTGGAAATCTTTTAAAAAAATTATGTAGTTTTATGGAAATCTTATGTTGAATTCCAGCTGAGCATTTTTAAATTTAAAACCGCAAGTTATAGTTATAATATGATTGTTTTAGTTTAATAGTTACAATTCATATGAGGTTGTGCTATAAGATTTCAGAATCCAAAATTCAATCAGTTTGTTTAATAGTTACAATTCATATGAGGTTGTGCTATAAGATTTCAGAATCCAAAATTCAATCAGCTTGTTTTTATTTTTAGTTTTATAGATTAATTAGAAAGGTTGAAATCTCTTTCAGATAAATTTGGAGTTTATTAACTAGCGTCTAAGTATCATATGGAAGTGTTATTTCGTAACGGCCTAACTTGACATGTGAGTTGTGACTTACTGTTGTTAAATTTATTAACTATTATTTATTCACTCTTGTCTTTCGTTTTTCTCCAAATCAATTTGTTCTTTATATTTTACTGGTGAGGAGATCAAAAGTTTTGGTGGTTACTTAATTAACTCTTTGTATTTTGAACACGTATTTTAATGGGTATAATGGATATAGTTAAAGTGTTAGATATTAATTTATTATATATATGAATTTTCAATTTTAACAAATAAAAATGATTTTTGTAAAAAAGACATGTGTCACTTTCTCCCGTGCTGACATGGCGAAAAGATGGAGAAAGTTGAGCAACTTTCATAATATAGATTTCTGCGCTGTACACCGCGGGTATACTTACCTTAGTTAGTGTACAAATCCAACGAAAAGTATATCATAAAAAGACTCGGGTCAATGTTTTATTTTTATATCAAGTTTTGGGAAAAAAGTATATAGAGAAATACTCTAATATTTAATGGGTTAACACTTAACACTTAACATTATACTAGGTTTGAACCCGCGATACATTGGAGGATAATTGTTTTTTCATATGATAAATTCTGATTTATTATGTATTTTTTACAATTTTAAAAATACATGTCTAGTTTGTATCTTTTTGTCTATAAAGATAGTTGTAAGTTGTAAATATCGGTAGTTGGTTATTGTGTTTATAATAGAGGCGTAGAGCTATCAAAGCGGTGTTGCCTGTCCCATTAGACTCATGCGATTGGTCAAGAATATTTTGATTTCCGCTGATAGGGTGATCCGTTCACTTCCCGAGTAGTATATATATTAAACACAAACACGTCCGGCCAATGTAAACCACCGATTTAATTTAAATAATTTGAAATCAATTATTTTTAAAAAAATATTATTAAAAAAATAAATATAATAATTTATAAGAGAAAACATTTTTTCAACCAAACTTTAAAATTAGAAAATGACTCCTAGATTGGTTGCCCAAACCGGAGGAAAAAAGTTTAGAAAAGATAGAAAATAATATTCTTATATATCATTATATTATAAATATTGTAATTCTACGTTATTAAAAATTCTTAAATTATACCACATGTTTAATAATTTATGATTACTAAACTGCTCTATTAATATATAACCCATTAATTGTTAAGTCTTTTCTCTTTTTAATTGATTTAGTGTATTAATATGGTCTTTGGTTAAACTTTTTCAAATATTAAAAAAATGGAGATATTGTAGATACACATTTTATTTCCTTTTATAACGCAATTGCATTATACATGAACATGTTTTTTATTTTATCAAATAATAAAGAACATGTTCTTTATTAAAACCGGTTAACGAAACCAAACTCAAATACTTAAATAATAATAATAATAATAATAACATATGTGTGTTAGTTGGACCGAAGATCTAATATGAAGTCTCAAATACATTTTCCCACAGGTCGAATTTTTTGAAAACACGCGGATCTTTTTCTAATTGCATGTTAATTTTTAATTTATAATTTTGATTTTATCATTTTCAATTTCAATTAAACATCTCCTTAATGAATATTTCAGTGGCAAATGTTGTAAATAAAACTATAATTTCAGACATTCTTAATTGTGTACTCCTCTTTAAATAGTATTAAAATTGTATGTGTTACTAGAAAAATTTATATTAATATTTAATGTGTTAACTCTATCTTCTTCTTTTTTTTGGTATCAATGTGAAGAAAAGAATAAGCTTTGTTAGACATAATACTTAAGTAGTGATTTGCCACTATTACAACATCTTTAGACATAAAAAGTATGTCACATGTACACTGTGATTACTTTAACCATTTTTAAATTTCATTTAATTTCCTATTGAGATGCAACTACTCTTCAATAATAAAAATATAAACCACCCCCACATTCAAAGCATCTTCTTCTTTTTATTATAGCGATCAAATTACAATGGATTAAAGTATTAGTAAATTAAATTCAATTAATTCACCCTACCTATTCCTACGTCCAATAATTCAGTGTCTAATTCTAAATTATATAACTAAAGCTGCAACTGAAGACTAATAGAACCATAAAGATTTATAAATAAGTTTAGAACTTCTAATTAACAACTTATCAATTATGAACTTGAAAGTAGTTGGTGATTAGTTTAATCGAATATCGTTATTCTGTGTGCTAAGTCCACGAATCAGAGTGCCCCATGTGATTGCTATATTTTTTTGTTAATTCCCCTTTCACACTATACAATTCATCACTTAATCTTCAGATAATCAGAACTGATTAATACACCCATCATTGGTTCTTTTATTACGCTAATGCTAGAAGAAAATGCATTTTTGAAATGTCATATATGTATTTTACACTAACTCGCGGTTGTATCAAAACTGCTTACATATTTTTGAAATATTATATATGTATGAAGAGTCCTTAATTACTTTCACTTAATTGAGAAACTAGGTGCTTTCCCATGCAACGCGTGGGTTGTGGTGTAGTTGGTACTTTCTTGTTTTTTTTGGTCTTTTTCGTTTTCTCTTTCGTATTATTTCGTTTTAATTAGGCATATACGGGCTTTGCCATCATTTTTATTTATACACTATATGTTTATACCATTTCGTTTAGATGTGTATAATTGTGGCGTTTACTTTTTATGAATTATGAAGATGTTGTTTCTTGCTTTTGAGGATCCAATCTTATCATTGACTGATATTGTTTCCAATACATTTATTGTATTATAGATTTTCTAATTAACTGCTTATGTAAACCCTTCATACGTTGATGTTGCAATAATAAGTTATTTTTAAAAAATATCTTCCATGTAAGTGATTATGTTTGTATGCCCATGTTTTGATCTAATATCAATAAGATCGTTTCTGTTTTTCTTTAGTTGGCTTTGAAACCAATATTGAGTTAAGCAAATAATAGGTCAAATTATGGTGTTAATAAGGAATATAAATTCTTATGTATATATATTGTATGTATGTGACTATAAATTAAGCTAACTAAAAAATTATGTAATATTTAAATACAATCTTGAACATATATATATATATATATTTTTATTTGTGGGAGGAATGTATGAAATTATTGGATAGAAGTTATTTTTGAGTTAAATGACCTTTAATGTCTTTAAAGTGAGTTAAATATTAATAAATTTTTATATGTGTCTTGACTTTTTTTAAAAGGAATACCAAGTGTTTCCTTCCAAATTTGAAGTGATATAGCATTTTAGTTTTCTTATATGATTTTATGAACTTCAATGTAAAAGTTTTTCAAAGTAATAAGTACACTCACTAATTGAATTATAAAATTTGGAGAAATGTTTATTTCGTTTAATCATCTGCTCTTTTAAATAAATTAAATAAGTGTTGTTATTCCTACAAATAGGACAACATATATTATAGTTTAAGCATGGAGTTAAGCAATAGAAATGGAACTTGTGATTGCAAGACAAAATGCTTATATGTTACACATTGATCGTTTAAAAATGAATAGGAACATCTAATTCTCAAATAAATTTGATTGTTTTGTTAAAACCAACATATGTGAATTTATATTTAACTATGCAAATTTAAAAAATAAATATGAATAGATTAGAAAGGCAAGAAATATAAAAGAAATATTTTTTATATAAATAAAATAAAAATTGAAAACAATGTTAAATATATATAATACTTTCTACATTAAAATATAGAATCAAACTCTTACAAGTTACAACACATATGAGATATAACAACATTTGATATTGGTAGGAGAGGAGGAGAGAATGTTTACTATAGGATGGTAATCCAAATTAGATAATGGAGATGAATCTTTAAAAAATAGAACAATGTAATATCTATATATATATATATATATATATATAATACTTTCTAAATTAAAATATAGAATCAAACTCTTACAACACATATGAGATATAACAACATTTGATATTGGTGGGAGAGGAAGGGAGAATGATTACTTATAAGATAATAATCCAAATTAGATAAAGGAGATAAATCTTTTAAAATAAAAACAATATAAAATATATATCATGTAGTTTCTAAAATTAAAATTTAGCATTAACAATTTACAATGATATTTCATTTTTTTTTACAACCCATACAACAAAAATAAGAAATCAAAAATAACAAAAAAAACGAAAAATGATTTGAGGAATTGTAGAAGAGAATGAGAGAATGTGAAAATGAGATAGTAAAAGAATGTCAGTATGAGAGAATGATAGATTGAGAGAATGCTTATTTATATGATAAGAAATGATGGAAGTTACATTTAGAAGTATGGAGTTACAATAGTAATTTATTATGTTTGAATAGAATTGAGTGGTAGAATATGATTAATGCATAATTTATTTTATTTTCAGTTATAATTTTATTTTAATGTGTGAGTTAAATGTATTGTGTTTATTGGATCTTAAATATTATTTAAAGTAATTAGAAAGCAAATAAAAAAATAAAAAAAAATTAGAAAACATTAAATGAAAATCAACCAATAAGGAGAGACCAAAACCTTACTTTTATATATATATGATATATTGCTTTAAACTTTGAAATGAGAAATATATTATAAACAATAATTTTACATGAGAAATATATTAATTTAGCCAACCAAAATATGAATATAAGTTTAGCCAACCAAAATAAACAAAAAATATTAAAATTTAACCAAAAATAATTTCTCTTGAAAGATAATAAGTTAGTAGGAGGAATGAATTAATGTACAATTATTGGATAGGAGTTACATTTGAGTTAAATGGAGTTACATGTCTTTAATTATAAATAAATATTTTAATTTTTTATAACCTAAAATAAAAGGAATACCAAGTGGCTGAATCAAAATTCACATGATTTGGTTGTTTGTTGATATAAACTCAACACTTATACATAATATTTCAAAATAAAAAATATTACTTTTTAAGTGACAAACTAAATTAGTTTTCTTATAAAATTATATGAATTCTTCAATCTCAATAATTTTTAAAATCCCAAGGATAACTTATATTTTTTTGGTTTTCACTCATCAATTTAATTTATAGTGCTAGATTTCATACTAATGGTTTCATCTTTAAAGAATTTAGTGAAATGATATTTTTAAAATTATATTTTATTTTTATATTTAAGTTCCAGTTGAATATGTTTTGTTTTTTGGATCATTTTTTATTTTGATTAAAGACACAAAAACCAATTTTTTAATTATGTTCTTTTTTTTTTCAAAAACCTCAAATCATAAAAATATATATATATATATTATATTGATCTCTGCAGATTTAACAATTGGATCACAAAACAAAATAGTCTTTATAAATGGATAAATGGATAATTATATAGATATTTAAATATTATATTAATCTTTATAAATTATTAAAAATGATACATGTATATGTGAGATAACCAGAGACATAATAGATAATTACATATGGATCATTTCAACTTTATGATCTTATTGTGTGATGAATATTGTAAGGAAGTATGAAATAATGACTTATAAGATGTTAATATAAAATAGAAAATGGAGATAAACATTTTAAAAGATTAAAATAAATATATAAGATATACATATCATATAAACTCTAAAACTAAGCTTTTACAATGATATTTGATTTGATTTTTTATAACCCTTACAACAACAATAACAAAAAAAATACAAAACTAAACAAAACAAAACAAAAAAAGAGATTTGAGAGTAGTGGAAGAAGATAAGAGAATGAAATAGTGATAGACTAAGAGAATAAGATAATGAGTATTTATAGGAAGATAAATGATGAAAAATTATATTTAGAAAAATGAGAGTTACAATTCTAATTTATTGTTTTGTTTTAATACAATTGATTAATACAACTTAGTGGAGAAATAAAGTTAATGTATAATTTATAGGGAGAAGTTATAAAGATTTCAGTTTTATATTATGTGAGTTAAATGTGAAAATTAATTGTTTTAAATTTGTGTTTTAATATAATTTTTTTTTGTTAAAATTGCATTGCCAAGTGGACCAATAAGGAGAGACTGAAACTCTACTTTTATATATATGATTTTTTTTTGTTAAAATTGCATTGCCAAGTGGACCAATAAGGAGAGACTGAAACTCTACTTTTATATATATGATTCTTACCAAAAGTGAAAGAAAGTAATTGAGCCACCCTATGGAGTCTAAATTAATCGAGAGATTCTGCCTGCAATGCATATTTACCAAGAACAAACTTACCCGAAACCAAAGATGATCAAGGAAACTGATAAAAAAAAAAAAAAACATTTACTGGAAGCTGGTCAAGGTCAACTGACAATATATTTGTATTTGGAAATTTGCAAAAAAAAAAAAAAAAAAAAAAAAAAAAAAAAAAAAAATTAAAAGGAAAATTTAGGAATTGGCAATTTTTTGTTTTTGTGCACCAGGAATTGGCATATATCCCATAATAAACTTACATGAATTTGCCGACAAAAAAAAAGAAAAAAAAAACTTACACCAATTTATAAGACAATATATTTTAGTACTTCCACACCATTTTTGTACTAGTAAAAACATAGTTTATATACTATATAGTCATGAAAAAATCCGGTACTAAGGCCAAAATTTTGTGGCTATATCATATCTATACGATATGTTTTGATTTTTTTTTTTTTTTTTTTTTGGACAAATACGATATGTTTTGATATGACCAAACAACCACGAAAAGATACGAAAAAAATCATATCTATACGATTGTGATCTAAAATGTTTTGTGGCTTTATGTGACACATAACCACGGTTAAAGTACGCGTAATTCGTAATTCGTAGTTTTGTAAGAGTGTTCGGTGACTAATTTGTAAATAACTACAGAGCCCTGTTTTAAAAATCCTCGCCTATACGCTCCGTAAAATTGCTAGGTCCATCCTCTCTGCCTCGATTAATGATTAATCCCCGCCTAACACAATTATCCGATTATGTTTTTTTTTAATTTGATTATAACCCGTCTAATCTGATTATTTCTCACTTAATTTTGTGTATACTGATTGTTTTTGAAGTCAAATATAATCAAATATATATTTTTTGTTATTTAGACATTTAAATTAAGAGTTTATGATGTTTTACAATAGCTAATGTACAAAATTTTAATAAAAATCATAAATTTTCTTTTAAAATTACATTTTATGTGTTTACCACAGTTTTAAAGACAATACTATAATTTTATTTTTTATTTGATATTTTTTCTTTTAACATAAACAAAATTAGATATATATTTAGTATTCAATTTTTATTTTATTATTAATTTAATAAAATAACTCTAAAACTAGTCTCCGATTAATCCCTGTTTAATCTCTGATTTTCTTGCTAGGCACTAGTCCTACTCCGACCGTCCGACTAATGCCTAGCGATTTCTAAAACATAGCTATAGAGTGACTGTGATCCCGACGTTACTATACCATAAGTCTACTTGTATATATACATGATGAATTAATTAGTCGATCTAGAGATGAAATGTTTATTCTTAGCTATGGAAAGTTTTTTTGACCAAAAAAAAAAAGCCATAAGTCTACTTGTATATATACATGATGAATTAATTAGTCGATCTAGAGATGAAATGTTTATTCTTAGCTATGGAAAGTTTTTTTGACCAAAAAAAAAAAAAAGCTATGGAAAGTTTTTTTTTTTTTGGGTCAAAGCTATGGAAAAATTACATTAAAATAGTTGGTTGATCATCGAATCATTGGTTGATTACGGATTAAACCGGTCAAAGAAAACATGAGAGGAACGTAAGATTTAATTTTCAGAAATCACAACTTGATCCCACTCTACTATAATATTTGTTTGCAAATCCCTCCTCTACTCCAAAGACAACAGAGATAAAGACATAACACCTCACACAGCTGGTTAACATTACCAAATATCAAATCGAAAAGAATCTAGGAATGAAGGTGATGTTGACTTATTAGCAGTGTTCAAGAAAGCGCTAGGCGTTAACTAGGCGGTGATGCAACGTCTAGCGCCTAGAACGCCTAATCAGAATTTAGACGGTTTTAGGCAGTTTAGGCGTTTACATTATAAACTATTATATATCTGATATTATATACAAAATATATATATAAATAATAAAAATATTAAATCAAAAACAGAAAAATAAATAAAAATATTATTTTAGTTCATTTTAAATAACATATTAAACATTTATAATTATGTTTATAGAAGTAAACTTTAAATATTTTAAATTTGTGCAATTAAAATTTTAAAAATACACTAAAATGATGATACTACAATTTTAAGCGGTCAAAGCGATCGTCTAGGCGGTGCTATAGCGCCTAGCGCCTAGACGGAGCGGAGGCAGACGCCTAGAACGCTTTTTCAAACATCGCTTATTAGCAAGTAACAAAATATAAAAATCAAAGTTTCGTAATTTTGATAAATTAGATTATAGTCCATCATTACGAATTTGATTAATTATGTAGAAGTTACTTTCTGTCTAATGATATTTGTCGGAAAGTTCTTTGTCCTAAAGTTTATGATGTAAATAATTAGATTTAGATAAGATTGCTTGTACTACTTGTTGTAAACTAGAACACTTGATACTGTATTAAATAACCAGAAAATATTAATTATGTGGAATAGTTTTGTTTTGAATAAATACTAAAACCATAATAAATTAATAACACTAGGAACCATGATATTTTATTAATTTATAGAGTTATTTTTTATCAATATATAATTTTGCTAAAAATAGAGTAGATTAATTATCAAGGATTGTTGTGGAAGGTAACAAACTTACAATGATATTACATTAGAAAAGCAAAAGGAATCCAAAGGAAACCAAAGTGTGTAATAGTACAATTGAACCCTAATAATGAATTGAAAGATGACATATATAATATAATTAACATAAGGGTGAAACAGAAAGAAACAGTAAGTGAAGAAAAAAAGTTACTTTCATAAATGTGTATATATATATATGGAGATAAGTATATGAATAAATCACATATATTGGTATGGTTATGTACACCCATCAATCCTTTTTTTTTTCTCTTTTTCTTCCTTGAGACCTTGGTAAAAATGGTTGATCAAAGCTCAAGTTTCATGTGTTGAGATTCATGGTTGGGGTTTTGTGCCACTCCCATTCCTACAATGCTTTGTAAATCTTCTTCGCTAAACATTTGATACTGGAAAAACACACAAATAAATATGTTATAATCTTTTGACTAAAGAAAAATAGAATCAAGGAAGAAAAAATCATAGAAGGAATTTAAACCTGAGAAATTGAGTCAGTGAATTGGTTAAGTGTTGGTAAGTGAGTGAAGCTTCTGGCTAAGCTAGAGGTTTCCAAAGAGTTCATGGGAGATTGGAGCATCATGTTATTGGGATGTAATTGCGAATTATTATTATTGTAAATATTAAGTTGTTGATGATGATGACTTGAAGACTTTGATTGGAGTCCTTCTTCATGCAATCGGTTGTTACTTGATGGAATCATCTGAATAAATTCAAATATATATTAAAACATGTAAAAAAATATTGCACAATATTTAATAGAAAAAACACAAAAGGTACTTTTAATAAGAAAATCAAAAAGCTGCCTGATTAAATGCTAATGTGTCGATTGAACAAAAAAAAAGAAGAAGAAGATTTAAGATAATGAGTGAGATGACAAAACAAAAAAAAAAAAAACCAAAAAAGAAAAGGATTTGATAATGATTAATCTCAAATTATCATTATCAATGGTTGTTAAATTGATGTTAATGTTTAAGGTGACTTACAACATCCTTTGACACAAGAGCGTCCACGTTAAATTCCAGCCTGGTGTCGTTCACTGATGATAACTTCATTGACAAGAACTGCCATCATTAAACAAACATTAGAAAATAATTAAAAGAAAAAATCATTGCAAATAATTAAAATTCGGTGATTAATGAATGAAATGAAACAATTAATTAGAATTTAGATGAAACCAAATGAAATAATAATTGTACCTCAACTTGTCTTTGCAATGATTGTACGTAGTTTATAATTTCATCAAGCATCAGTGCTTTTCCAGTAACCTTTCATCGTATAAACAAAGACATTAAGTTTCTAATTACACTAATCAACAGTAGAGTTCATCACAAAAATTAATCAAAGACTTTTAAATTAAAAAAAAGTCTCACCTTATTGCATCCGGGCACAAGATCTTGAAGAAGCTTCATCCGTTCACCAATCTTCTCCCTCCGAACCTAAACCAAACATTAAAAGAACATATCAAACTCAAATTCTTATCTAATTAAACTATATCAATCTGAACTAACAATTTAAGCGACAAACAATATAGACCGATTCAGCCGTAGGCCATTTCTCCGCGCCTAACTAACGCCTAGCGATTTATTGAACAAGACAACAACAACAACTAATATTCGAACTAAGAGTCGAACTATCTCGAAACTTTGGTAGTTTCGTTCCGACTTCCGAGTTGAACCAATTTGACTACATAATGTTGTTATAGAGGAGAAGTGAAATAATTACTCGTTCGGCGAGGCTGTGACTATCGGTGGCTTGGCCGCGTCGAGCTCGAACATGGATGTAATCTTTAGGAGGCTCAGGTGGTTTAGTGTTATTGTTTTTGTTCCCTTCCCCTTCTTCTTCTTCTACATCATCATCTTCTTCATCCTCTCTTCTCCTTTTTCCTCCTTTTTCTTCTGAGCTTTTACTTCCTTTTCCACTCCAATCTTCTTTCTTTTCCGCCGTCTACAAAATTTAATAAAACACAAAAAGTTAATCACTTTATGAAAAAGCTGACTTTTTTAAGAATTGGGTTCTTCGAATAAAAAGCGGGTCTTCCAACATTTGAAAAAGCTTAGGGGAAAAAATTACAACTTTCCGGGAAAAAGTAGAAATTTTCCGGGAAAAAAAGTAAGAAACTTTCCGGGTGTACCTTTGAGAAACTAGGAGATGGGGAAGCTGTGGAAATGGGATTTTCTTTGGATTTCCCTTTCGGCAGAGCTTTTCTCTTCCGGGAAAATTCGCCGCCGGGAATCATCGGTGCGACTTCCGGTGAAACGAGAGCCTTGAGAGCCGGTGTGCTTGAGACACGTGTCAGTTTCCCGGAGTTGTTGACGACGTTGTTATTGTTAACCGGAAGATTAGAATTGGTTCTTCCGTTAAAGCTCCGGCTACCAAAACAAGAGAATCTCGCAGCTCTCTCCGCAAAACCCGGATCCGCTGAGAATTCAGTCAACGGCGTCGTTCTGTTCATCATCATATGAGAATTCGAATTCGACGGCGGCGGTGGAGAGCTCATCGGAGTTGCGTAACACGAGGCGGACCTAGACATCGGGGTTGTTCCTCCGTAGATCTCACCGGAGCTGTTGTGATTCCCTATGTTACCAAGCTTACCAATGAGCTCTCTGATGATAAAACCATCACCGCCGCCACCACCACCACCACCGCAACCGCCTGAGAAGTTTGAGTTTGACGGCGTCGGTGATGAGACTAATGAGCTCAAAGCAGAGTCAAAGATGCTCTGTTGTTGTTGTTGTTGTTGTTGGTCCGTTGACTTTTCCCATAGAAAAGAAGAATCTTGTTGTGGATTTGGATCCATTAAAGCCCAATTAAGCATCATCGCCGATGAAGAAGACGGTGGCTCGAACTCCGACGGTGGTGGGAACTCTGTGTTCATAAACAACTCGTTCTCCATTAGGAATTGAAAAAACTAATAATAAAAAGGAGATGTAGTAAGATTATAGTAAGATCCTAAATTACGTAGAAATAGTCAAATTCACATCAAAGAGATTAATGAGTTTTGGAGTGTGTCGGAGGAGAAAGAAGGGAAACGTAAAATGGTAGGGGCAAATGCTTTAATGGTCGCTAAACTTGGTTTATATAGTTTGTTTAGATGAAAACATTATATTATGTTTTTGCTTTTATAATCAAAAATCATTTAATGAAATTATAATTAAAACAAAAATTAGTATCATTTTGTGTGTTGCACCGTAACGGCCGGAGATTAGGAGTTGTTTGCCGGGCCTTTGACGTTGAGAGATATGTTTTGCTAATAAATATGTAATTGTTTTTACAATTTCGACGTTAACATTATTCTACATGAATGTCAAAGTTTAGTATTTTTGTTTTATGTGGACTCATTTTTTACATTATCTAATGAATAAAGGTCTAAGACAGGCTAATTAAATATCAGGTATGGGATGGATCTTGATCATACAACTAGTCGTGCTCATCGGCGAGTGTTCTTTGTATCATATAATATAACATGATCAAAATATCTCTAGTGTTCCTTACCAAAAAAAATATATCTCTAGTGTTTTAGGCTCAAGCAGAAGGTTAATTTCTCGTCTGATTGTTCATGTCTTTATAGATTAGTGCCCAAAGACCTTAAAAGCCAGCTTAAGAATGACCAAAAAAGATCAATTGTTAATTGGTGTTACTTGATTTTTAAGGCAAAATTACTGTGACACTACATTATTCGTCTAAACTATATTATATAAAATGGTAAGTGAGTTTTTTTTTAACCTTGGTGATCATTTTAACCATAATGTATTATTAAACCTTAACCAAAAAAGGTTTAAAGTACTAATAGAAATACGGGTTGTATAGTAAAATATTTATTTTGATTTTTGTTCTAATATATATTAAACATTGAGCATCTTTTATAATAGAGTTTTTTTTTTTATTGTTAGTAAATACTTTGATTTTGTAATGTTACTAAGAAAGTAAGAAGTAGATACATAGTGATTTAGTATGATTTAGATAATTCACATATACAATTACCTATTCTATACACCCTTTACAATTTTGACACAAACTCGATTTCGCCCTAATATTTCTCTCCCAGACACGATTTTCGAGGAGCCGCTACTACCATTTTTCTCCGACGCCGGCAGGGTTCCGGCTCGCCGGCGTCGGGGTTTCTCAATCTCTCCGATGCTCTTTTGCTTCTCCGACTCCTTTAGTTTCTCTGTTCCATCTTTTTTCCCTTTTTATTTTCCCCTTCTATTTCTCTATCGAACTAATACCCTAGATCCAGACAAAGGTTTGATCTTGTTCCCATGTAAGTGGGTGCGGAGTCCGGCGAACCCCACCCTCAACTATGCTCGCCCAACCTTACCGTCGTTGGTTCCCTTGTCCCTGTGCTTCCCACTCCCTCGATCCGGTTTGTGCTTTGCCCCTGATGAATCTTCTCCACCAACGGTGCCAGAACCGCTGTTTGACGAGAAATCATCCAGAGATGCGAGTTATCTCCGATATTGGACCCCCGTTTCACTGTTTTGTCACCCTCTAAACCTGACAAGCCCATGTATACCATCACCGGAGATGCAGAATCCTTCACTCTCTCCAATAAGCCGATGCGCGTTTCAACTCCCAATCTCTCTGCGGAAGTGCCCTGCATCTGAACTCGGCTTGCTAGTATCTCAAATGATCTCGCCCAACCTCCAAAATCCCAGGTTCCCTCTACCTACCCTTAGTTTATCTGTTAAACTTTATCTAGTGTCTCTGGTTGAACTCGATGTCCTAAGACTGCATCTGAGAATCCATTTACCTAGATGGTTTGGTAGAAACAAAGTGTATGTTAGATCCTTGGTCTTAGCGCGATCAATGACTTTGTCCGATCACTGAAGAACCAAATTACCTGCCTTTCTATGCTAACTAGCGTTTCCAGCGACCAACAATACCCTAGTATCTGCCAACAACCTTTCCCAATTCTGAAGCTCAGGTCTGCCGTCTTTTTGCCAGTGTATAGCCGACTACAAAACTTGTGTGGAATCCTTGATCACCATTTCCATGGCAGAGAGGATCCACCTGTTATGTTACGGCTTTCCATTTATCTTCTACACTTGTATTTAGCTTCATCGGTGAATGGTTCTAACCCTATTACCCTGCAACAATCCTCTTGCCCGAATCTCAGGTCCATCTGATATTTGTCTGTGTCTCACCGCTTACTAACCTTATGTGATACTCTTGATCACCATTTCCATGGCAGAGAGGGTTCACCTGGTTTGTTACGGTCTGGTACTTATTATTGTCAAATCCTGAGTCTCGTTGCAACACATATCACCACTTCCTTGGTTTGGTATAAGTGTTTTGGCTTGCAGCTCTTTGGTCTCTCGCCCGGTACACCAAGTTTCTCATCTGACGAGACTAGGCAACAAAACTTCATTACCACCATCACCACCATCCTATCTACTACCTACCGAATCTCTGTCAAGGCATGTTTGCACCTCACGTCGATGAGGCAATTGATTCTGATTCTCCATTTAAAGTCAAAGAGTCTTCAGACTATGACTATCTTGTCGTCCTTTGGGTTCCTCAAGGATGATCTCTCAAGCAACTATGATCTCACTTGTCCCAAGCTACTCTTAAGTACTTGCCTCAAAGTTCTCATGGAGTATAACTTGATGTTTTATATTTCTTTCTGTACGGCTTTGGGAAAGCCATTCTCTGTATTATGCTAAACTATGGGATTCTAATCCCTTTATCTTGTATTGGTTGACTTTCAATGAATGAAACCATACGTTTTTCCAAAAAAAAAAAAAAATACACCCTTTACAAAACCACTTATACACGATTGAATCCTTGACCAAGAACGAAACAACGTTACTCGTTCCCTACTACACAAAATTATTTGAAAAATGTAAAGAAAAATCAAAATTCAAGTGGCCATGATATGCAGTGAGAAAATATATCTATTATCTAATAATGTCAAACTCGAAAAGAAACAAGTCTTCGAAAAAAAATTCGAGTTAATTTGTAATAAATATTCAAAATATAAATTTGCATTACAAAAAAAGAGGAAAACGAAAAAATGATTCGTCAATGTCATACTCTCATATGTACAAATCCTCCAACCTAGTAGTACCTTCTTTTCTGTACAGTACTCTTTACAAAAAGATCGACATTCTTTTAAAAAGCAGTCATCTATTAGAAAAATGCATCCTATATCATGTATATAAGTTACATATGGTGAAAATTGAAAAATGTCTTGATAACAAGAGGTGTGTAAATTAACGAGAAATATTTTTTTTATGAGGTGTGTGAATTATTCTATGTATAATATGTCCAACTTGGGCGCAGATCCATCCCCTTTAGTCATTGTTTATAGATCCGAAAATATTAAATTGGAAAAAATGAAGAGAGAAAATAATCAATTAAATAACTGTGCTCCTTACAGATAGCAGCTACGTTTATAGGTTAGAAGGTTAACAAGAAGAACAAGTAATAACACAAAGAAACATATATGTAATAGACTTTTCTTATTATCTTTACGAAATTAATTGTGGTTACGTTGGATATACATGTATCATGTATGAATGCAAATTGTTTACATCTAGGAAACTCATTGATTGAATATTTGCCTAACGAGTTACGACTCACGCATGTTAATATATGAGAAAGAATAAAGGAATTAGGTTTGTTAAAGTAAAGTTTGAAAATTGTATTGGGGGTTAAGGTCTTTGGACAAGATCAACAACAATGCGCTGTAGCAATATTTGAGGTAAAGAAAAAAAGCAAAAAACATAAATTTAAAAATTATAAAGATGATGATACGTATAAAGTTTTGATAAGTTAACGATTAAAAAAAAAATAGAAATTCTTCAATATAGTCGTTCAATTAAAGTTGTTGACAAAAAAAAAATTGAATGAAAAATCTAAAACTACTACAATTATAATTGACGGTAAATGCATGATTAAAGTAAAAATATTACAAAAACGTATAACATACATATTGATTTCACATATTACTAATTGAAAATAAAATCAAATAAATAATAGGAAAATAATTTAAATCATTACATATTTCTAATTGGAAAGGAAATTGAAATAGATAATATTTTGCTAATTAAATCATGACATGGTTAAATCTTTGATCGGTAGATTTGCTATGTGTCAGTGTCACGGTCTATTAATTACTAACTATGAGAAACCAACACTACCAACAAAAAAAACTTTGAGAAACCAAAACAAAACATATTTAACTATTATTTTGTTCATCCAATATATGAAACGGGAGAGACGCAACGATTCGTATCCTAAACAAAAGTCCATGGAGTTTCCTCCTTCGATTTTCGAGCTTTCTCAAGTTGAATATCTTTTTGAAGGCGGTTTTCCTTATACGACCTAAACCCAATAAGCTCATCGAATGTGACGTAGAAGCTATCATAAAAATACCTTAACTCATAAGCAAGAGAATCACCGGGCGTAAGCATTACATGGAGACGTCCTCGAATACGTGCACCGACATGAGGGTGAGCACATATGACTCTTGATTGGTCATAGTAAGTCTTGAGACGAAGTAGATAATTCGGATTATTGAAATAACTAGAACCGTGAATACTGCTATAAGAACACCAGGAAAATAGTAAACTGAGCTTTATTAAAACTTTCTCAAACAACTATATTACAAGCTTGTTTGATCAGTTTTATGCAACACCACAACAGTTGGTTTGCCACTGAACCAATTCTAATCTACCCAATCTTACCTGCACAGCAACAGCTATACTCATTCTTTATTCGTTCACCAATGAAACTCTCAAGAAATATTGTTCTTCTACTTAGATCTAAACACACACACTTTTCTCTCTCTAAAAGTGGTAGCGCACAAAGATGTGAAATACTTCTCTTTTATAGACAGCAACAATCTTCACCATACTCTTCTTTATCCAGCAAGTCATCCTATGCACCATGTCCTTCAAGAACCTCTCTTTGTCCAATGTGTCATAGGCGAACCCTCATCATTATGTTGACTTTAACACTCCACTTGCTTGTAGCTTCCAACGGACACCTTTTAGGCTGACACCTTTTTCGCCCATGCTCAAAAACTCCACGCTCGATGCACCGCACTGTCTTCAAGGTGTTGTGCTGGCAAAGACAACTTGACACTTTCCCGCTTCGTCTGAAGTCCTTCAGGTACATTCTGCGATAGCTTGTAACTCATACAGATCCTCTGTTTCTTCAATCTCCCCCTTTTTATCTGAGTGTGTGCCTCACGCTTCCTGTAACAAGTTAGTGTGCAGACAAAGGAAACACTAAACCAAGAAGCATTAAGATAATGGAAATACTTCAGAGTAACAAAAGGTTCAAAGGTTCAATACATAGCCGAGTAGAACTAAAATGAGAAAAGTTCTGCAATTGTAGATGAAATACATAACCGTTAGAGAGTTTCAGACTAAAAACAATTACTAAGTCAAACTCCTACTTATATTACTCCCTCTACATACGAGCATACACTAACTTCTTCAGCCACTCTCGGTTTCATCACAGTCTTCCTCATCTTGTGGATATTCGATATTCGATATTCGATATCAAGGTAATCTCCCCCTGCTTGAGCGCACAAACTCATATAAAAACTAAGGGTAAATCAGCAAGGAGAGTAGATGAGAAGAGAGACTTACCTGCAAGACGCGCCATCATGAGTTTGGTGAAGTCATGCAGGTGACGAATGTCCGACAGGAGTGTGAGTGGGGCCTGAGAGGGCAGAAGCTCCTTCGGTTCAATCTTGAACTTAGCCGGTGCAGCAGAGGTAACATCACCGGGGAGAGCAGGAACAACTCGTTGGAAACGCAGAAGCTGATCGATGAGATTGGGAAGGATGAGGCGAGCATTGGAAGATGCATTCGCAACGACAGAGCTACAGGCACATATTTCATCAAAGATTAACTTTCCAAAGTTAAACTTATGACCTTTGAGAATCATGAACAGAAGTGTAGACTGTTCAGCAGACATAGAGCTTGGGTTCTTGGTTGGTATCCAGTTCTGGCAGCAAATCTTCTGAAGCATGGCCACAATATCTCCCATCTCCTTTTTGCTGCGAAGATCCCAAGAACGAACTCGACCATCAGTGAGGAGAGTGACAATGTCATCAAGGCTATCAGGAACTTGGATATGGATCCACGAACAAAGACCTTGAGGGTGTCAATCCCTTCTGTTTCAGCTTCAGCTAGATTCGCATAGAACTCCTTCACAATATTACCAACGAACGAGTCAACTTCAGTAACCGTGGGCAGGAGACCAAAATCAGACAGGATTTTGTAAGCGTCACCACCGTGGGGAGCATCCGGAGCGAGAAACCCCATTTCATTGAATGAGCGATCCGAGATTGTCTGAAAGCGACGCATGGAGACTTCAGAGATGAACTGAGATGAGTAGGAGTCGGAGGATGGGAGTTTCAGTTCAGGGTAGTTGCGATCACGAATGGCAGTGAGACGACGGTTGGCAACATAACGAGAGAGAAACGTAGGTGGAGGAACTTCAGGAACATCCTCCAAAGTAAAATCAGACTTAGGGTGAGTCGAAACGTCAGTGACATCTTCAAGATCATCACGAAGAGATGAGCGAGTGGAACTACGACGAGGCAAACGAAGAGTGGGAGCTGACGGAGGTTTAGTCTTCCCCTTGGAACCGGAGGCACGAGAGCACGAGCGTTTGGATGGAGGAAGAGCAGGAGGTTGACGCTTGGTCTTCTTAGAACGAGAGACTCCAGGTTCAGTTTTTGGAATGACCGGATCTGCTGAAGGAGGAACATGAGCAGTGGAAGAATTGTCAGCAGTCGGAGTGAGATCTTCAGCACCGAGATCCGTGGAAGAAATGTTGTGGTCCATAGTCAATTAAAGGAAAGATCTGGGTGTGAAGAAGGTTTTAAGACCAAACATGAGATGTGGATTGCAAAGAGACAAAAGCGGCACAAGGAGACATGAACTAGGGTTAGGGCATACTCCAATATATATAGTGACCTGCGACACTTAACACACAGGTGAGATTTATTCATGGGCCTAAAACAAATTTCAAGACAAACCCAGGTGTGGCCCAGACAGCACACCGAAACCCAACAAAGAACAAGTGCTTATACACAAACTTTAATGAGAAAGAACCACACTTATTTCTATCAGTGTTTAACATAAAGAATTGTGATAACAAGGAATGTGAAAGCTCATCAAAGTATCCTCAGACAAAACAAGTGTTTTTTTTTTTTTTTTGATTATATATAAGCATAGATATGATAAACTTCTGAAAAGAAAAAAAAAATACCACATATGTACAAGAGGATGAGGATTCCACGTCTGAGTACTATGTCTGAGGTAAGAGAGACAGATTCCCAAGTAGAGGATCACACAGCTGTTTTCGAAAGTAGTGGAGGAAAATAGCAGCTGTTTAGCTCAAGGAGATGTCAATAACATACTCAATGATCTTAACAGACTAGGCTACACTCATCATACTCAACCAGAACTACTCCTCATGATGTGAAGCCAAATTCAAGGCGAGGGGGGTTGATGGAAAAGTGTAATAAAGAATAGACTTAGAGACTGATATACATGATCGTTTTTTTTTTTTTTTTTTTTTTTTTTTTTTAAATTTCAAACAAGAAGAGAGAAAGAACATCAACCCCTTTCCTGCCGACTCATACTCTTTTGAGTTTTTTTTTTTTTTTTTTTTTTTACTTCAGCCATCCTTTTTGGAGATGTTGTAGGAAGAGCATGATGAGCAGCTGTTTTTCTGAAAAGCCTTGCCAAAACAGAGGTTTTAATTATACATAGGTAAAAAGAGCAAGCAGCTGTGCAAACCTGTACAGGGAACCTACAGAATGAGTCTCAGTCATAGAAACACATTAGTGATCACACAACCTAATTGAAGTTTGAAGATGTGAAAAAGTGTTTAAATCCAAAGGCTTGGTAAAAATATCAGCAAGTTGTTTATCTGAGGACACATGAGAGATCTCAATTACCTTGTTTTCAACAAGTTCACGGATAAAGTGATGCCTAATATCTATGTGCTTAGTGCGAGAGTGTTGAACAGGATTCTTTGAAATATTGATAGCACTTTCATTATCACAATAGACTAAGAGGGTTGAAGATACAATACCATAGTCAGATAGCATTTGTTTCATCCACATGAGCTGGGTGCAGCAGCTCCCCATGGCAATATATTCAGCCTCTGCAGTAGACATAGTCACACAACTTTGCTTCTTGCTATGCCAGGCGATGAGGTTGTTACCAAGAAAGAAACATCCTCCAGATGTACTTCACCGATCATCAAGATTTCCTGCCCAATCGGAGTCACAGAAACCTGCAAGATTTGAATTCGTTTGCTTAGAATAGTACAAACCTCGATCAGTTGTTCCCTTGACATATTTGATGATCCTTTTGACAGCATTCAGATGAGATATCCGTGGATCAGCTTGATATCGAGCACATACACCCACACTGAAACACATATCTGGTCGAGTGGCAGTGAGGTAAAGAAGACTGCCAATCATAGCTCTGTAGAGTTTTTCATCAACCTTTTAACCAGTCGAGTCCTTTGAAAGTTTTGTTGTCGAGCTCATAGGGGTTCTGGCTGACTTGCTCGTTTGCATTCCAAATCTCTGAATTAAGCTCTTTGCATATGTTGATTGAGAGATGTGAATTCCACTATCACTTTGATTGATTTGTAATCCCAGAAAGTAGTTCATCTCGCCAACCATGCTCATCTCAAATTCCTTAGTCATTTCTGTGACAAAGGTCTTCACAAGTTTTGGGTTAGTGCTTCCAAACACAATATCATCCACATAGATCTGAACAATGAGGATGTTTGAACCTTCTTCATAGATGAACAGAGTCTTGTCTACACTGCCTCTTTTAAACCCATTCTCAAGAAGGAACAGAGTGAGACGTTCATACCATGCTCGTGGTGCTTGCTTCAATCCATATAGAGCCTTCTTGAGTTTGTACACATGATTCGGAAATTGTGGGTCTTCAAAACCCTTTGGCTGAGTGACATAAACTTCTTCTTGAATAATCCCATTTAGAAATGCACTTTTCACATCCATTTGAAACATCTTGATGTTCAGAAGACATGCCATCCCCAGAAGTAAACGTATGGATTCAAGACGTGCTACAGGAGGGAAGGTTTCATCAAAGTCAACTCCTTCAACTTGAGAGTAACCTTGAGCAACCAACCGTGCTCGATTTCGTGTAACATTTCCATCCTCATCAATCTTGTTCTTGAAAATCCACTTAGTACCAACAACATTTACTTGCAGCGGTCTTGGAACAAGTTCCCACACATCATGCCTAACAAACTGATTGATCTCTTCATGACACGCAGCAAACCAAAACTCATCTTCTAAGGCTGCAAAGATGTCAGATGGTTCCAGTGTTGAGACAAAACAAGAATGTTGTAGCATTTCTCTGAAGTTGATCTGAACTCCTCTTGTTTTTCTTTGACCTTCTAGGTTGCCAATCACATCCGATTCTGAGTGATTCTTAGGAACTTGCAAAGGTGTTAACCTTGTATCCACAGCTGGTCCTTGAGTAACCTTTGTTTCTTCTTCTTGATCCTTCTCGACTTTCTCTAGATCAAGGATTGGCAGATCTTCATCATCTGGAGCTACAGGGAATTCTTTAGTAGGTGATCTATCACCAAATACAACATTAACAGATTCTTCCACTCTCTTGAGACGTTTGTTGTAAACCCTGTAAGCCATACTGTTTGTAGCATATCCCAGAAAAATACCTTCATCACGCCGTGAGTCAAACTTACCTAGGTGATCTTTATCATTCAAGATGTAGCAGATACACCCAAACGTGTGGAAGTAGCACAAATTTGAAGTTTTCCCTTTCCAAATTTCATAAGGAGTGGTGTTGGTGTTCGGTCTCACATAGACACAATTTATGATGTAACAAGCAGTGTTTATTGCTTCAGCCCAAAACCTTGGTGACACATTGTTGCCGTGAATCATGGCTCTTGCCATTTCTTGGAGAGTTCTGTTCTTTCTTTCAACAATCCCATTTTGTTGTGGAGTCCTTGGTGCAGAGTATTGATGTCGTATCCCTTGGGAGTTGCAGAATTTCTCAAATTCTTCATTCTGGAACTCACCACCGTGGTCACTTCTGATTTGAACTATAAGTCCCTTTTCAGTCTGAAGTTGTAGAGCCAGTATCTTGAAGCTCTCAACAGCTTCTGATTTCTCTCTTAAGAATCTGACCCAAGTGAATCTAGAAAAATCATCAAAAAGTACAAAGGTGTACCTTTTTCCATTCAAACTCTCAGTTTGTACTGGTCCCATAAGGTCCATGTGTATCAACTCAAGAATCCTTTTTGACCCAATATCAGCAACTTTCTTGTGTTGTACTTTGATTTGCTTTCCTTTGCTGCAAGCATCGCAGACTGCATCAGATATTCCATCAAGCTTTGGTATACCTCTGACAATGTTAGCCTTTACTATCTTGACTAAACTCTGAGTGTTGACGTGACCAAGCCGTCGATGCCATAGATCAAGTTTAGAGACTGTAGCGGATAGACACATCTCTGACTCTTTCCACATATAACAGTTGTTTCATGAACGAACTCCAGCTAGAACTTTGTTTCCATTTTCATCATATGCACCGCATTCCGTTTTGGTGAATGTGACTTTAAGTCCATCATCACATAACTGGCTTATGCTGATTAGATTTGCACGAAGTCCATCGACAAAATACACGTTTGCCAGTTGAGGTTGGTTGGTTCTATCAATCATCCCCTTGCCTTTGATTTGACCTTTTCCCCCATCACCAAAAGTGACTTTTCCACCTAGAATAGGTGTAAATTCGTCCAATGCTGATTGATCTCCTGTCATATGTCTTGAGCAACCACTATCAAAATACCAAGAGTTGACTTCAGATGAACCTGCAGATGTGTATGCTACATTGGCTTCTTCGTCATCCTCTTCAAGTTCTATCAAGCTTAGATTACAGCTTAAGCTGGTATTCTCAGTTGTATCTTCTCCAGAGACAGCAATGAAAGCTTTGAGATTGCATCTAGTGTTGATCTCATTATCCTCTTCATACATCTTCATTAGGTTGAAACTTGATCTTTCCGTGAACAGATCACTGTACAAGTCTTTCTTTGAGATCCACACAGAACAGAACTTAGTTGGTTCCAAGTAGCATTTATTGAGATTCCACAACAGATTGATCTTCTTCCTGAAACTGTAGCAGTGTTCTCTTTGATGATTACCACCACAGTGATCACACCCATAAGTTCTTCTCCTAATGACCCTCTTGTGATGATCCTTCAAAGAATGATTCTGACTTTTCTCTGATCTCGTTATAACCGGCATTTCTTTCTTCAAGTTAGTAGATATATCTGCTTCCTTTTCAAGGTGACTGGCACTCACGAAGTTCACAGGTTGGACGGTCAGATCACTTGAGGTTCCAGTATTTCCTTGATACCCTAGACCTCTGTGTGTGGCATCTATTCTTCCCATGGACAAAATCTTGTCTAGATCCTTAGTTCCACTATTCAGCATCCTGATCTGCTTGTGTTTCTCATTCAACTCCTTTTCAAGTACTATTGCTCTTCCTTTTTCTTTGTAGTACTCTTCTTGAAGGTTGCTCAGTTTCTGAAAAAGTGCTTCAGTTGTTTGATCAACAGCCTTGAGTGAAGTATGATTAACCTTTTCCGTTGCATCCTCATAGGCTGATTCAAGTTTAGATTCCAGAGTAAGCTTTTCTTGAATAAGCTTGAGCTTATCCTTGCTTAGTTGTATCCAACTGTCATACAGAATTCTGTATTCCTCCTTGGGATTGATTTCTTTGTCACTCTCTGAATCAGACCCATCACCTGTTTGAGCATTATCTCCACTGACTGTAAAAGCAACAAAGTTGAGCAGTTCTTCCCCTTCCTCATCAGACTCGGAGTCACTGAAACTCAACAAGGATTTTTCCTTTGACTTGGTTTTGTTAGGACATTCAAACTTTGTGTGTCCCATGCCTTTGCACTCAAAGCACTTCAACTCATTCCGTTTGGTTACAGGACATTCAGGTTTGATATGCCCATAGCCTCCACACTCATAGCACTGGATCTCCTTTCTCTTACCAGAATAGTCAGCATCTGGTTTTGATGCTCTACCACCTGGTTTGTCTCCTTCTGTATTACTCCAACGTCGTGTGTCTCTGTTGTTGTTTCTCTCAACCTTTTTTAAAGCTTTACCAAAATTTCTGGCTAGCAAGGACATGCTATCTTTGATTTCTTGAAATTGATCAGGTTTTTGATCGGCCTGAAAAGCAATGCTTTTAGATGGTTTGACTTTGTCTTCATCAGCTTCCATTTCTTCAGATTTTAGTAACCCGACCAGTTCAGCAAAAGTCATTGACTCAGTGTTCCCAGCTACCCTCATTACAGCCTTGTGAGCAGCAAATTTGGCTGGAAGACACCTCAACAGTGTCTTCACCAGTTTTTGATCCTTGTAGGTCTTTCCAAGCACTTCAGCTCCATTCGCTATGGCACTGAGCTTTGAGCTAAACTTCACTATTGTTTCATCTGGAGCCATTTTTAGACACTCAAACTGAATAGCTAACATATCAAGTCACGTTCTCTTAACACTTGACGTTCCTTCATGAGATTGTTGGAGAATATCCCAGGCTTGTTTTGCAGACTTGCATCCTTGAATGAGTTTGAACTCATCTTCATCCACACCAGAGAAAATGGCATTCATGGCTCTTGCATTGAATTTTGACAGATTCTTCTCGTCAATCGTCCATCTGGCTTTAGGTTTTGGAACTTTAACTCCATCTTCTGTTGTATCAAACGGAGGTTCCCATCCTTCTTCAACAGCTGTCCATGCATCTTCTCCTTGGCCTCTGATGAGTTGTGTCATTCGAACTTTCCAATATCCATATCTTTTAGTATCCAGCATGATGTTCTTACTTGTACCTGTACCATCAGTATTTGGTTCCATAACTTAGGATCTAACCTGTGTAGAGACGACAGTCTCAGATCGGTTTCCCGCTCTGATACCAATTGAAATAACTAGAACCGTGAATACTGCTACAAGAACACCAGGAAAACAGTAAACTGAGCTTTATTAAGACTTTCTCAAACAACTATATTACAAGCTTGTTTGATCAGTTTTATGCAACACCACAACAGTTGGTTTGCCACTGAACCAATCCTAATCTACCCAATCTTACCTGCACAACAACAGCTATGCTCACTCTTTATTCACTCACCAATGAAACTCTCAAGAAATATTGTTCTTCTACTTAGATCTAAACACACACACTTTTCTCTCTCTAAAAGTGGTAGCGCATAAAGATGTGAAATACTTCTCTTTTATAGACAGCAACAATCTTCACCATACTCTTCTTTATCCAGCAAGTCATCCTATGCATCATGTCCTTCAAGAACCTCTCTTTGTCCAATGTGTCATAGGCGAACCCTCATCATTATGTTGACTTTAACACTCCACTTGCTTGTAGCTTCCAACGGACACCTTTTAGGCTGACACCTTTTTTGCCCATGCTCAACAACTCCACCCTCGATGCACCGCACTGTCTTCAAGGTGTTGTGCTGGCAAAGACAACTTGACACTTTCCCGCTTCGTCTGAAGTCCTTCAGGTACATTCTGCGGTAGCTTGTAACTCATACAAATCCTCTGTTTCTTCAATTATAAACTGACGATGAAATCCCGAGTTATTAATTCTTGAATCTCATTCTCAAACCCAATAAACTCCATACCTTTTGTCTTGAGGTTCAAGTAAATACAGACAGTAGAACCCCAAATCCTTAGAAGCAGCCCTTCCTTCCAAGCACCGACCACATGTAATTTGCTTGTACTCTTTTCATAGCCGCGGCAGAAGTGTCTCACTTTGTCTCTGAACACGTTGGCGTCAAATCTGTAGTCCAACGACCATTCTTCTCTTGCCTTATCTCTCAGTGTCCACAACCCTACACACTCCTCGGAAAAAAAATCCACCATGGCCAAGGTCCCTCGAAGATTAGTGAGGCGGAAGAGTTGGACGAGAGTCCTCTCGATGATAGCCGGGTGAGAAAACCACTCAAATGTCTCCATCTCCAGGCTGTGAAACGTAGGACCATGTGCTTCCAATTTATAGTTTTCAACAAGTATCCTCTCCAAGAGTGTAGAAGAGCACATGTACAAGCCGCCTCGGATCCCTAAAGTATTTGCAAGATATAAACAATTATCGTTAATCCTAAATTTTATGAAAATAAAAGCCCAAGTTTATACTTAGACACTCACATCGCTTATGGTGGCCGACTGGCCGTCCAGTAAATATCCACGAATGGTCACCGTGGAAGAAGAAAAAGAAACGTGGCCGGAAGGAAGAGCGGAGGCGGAAGAGGAAATGTCTAAGCTCCTCCATTTTGAGTCTGTTCCCCTCAGGTTGAATATTTCGGTCACAAGCTCATGCTCTTCTGTTTCCCAAACACTAATGATCTTGTGAGTGTTTCCTTTGGGATCATATCCGAATCCTAGAGGCTGTTTCCATGAGTTTTCGTCCATCTGTTCTGGTATCTTCATAGCCTCTTTCCGTATAGGGTTGAAGACATACGGACGACCCTAATCACTTCTGGTTAGAATTAGTCCCTTCGAGCTTATAGGGTGAAAATAAGATTGTATTTGTTTGCAAGGATAATTCCAAAGGTGTCGATCGTCCACCTTTAGCACATTTGCTTCATCACTCTCTTCGACCAGCCTCGTCTTACACATCCACATCTTATAAAGGAACTCACCATGATTTCCACAAGTGAGCAATTCTGGAGGTTCACCGCCATCATGATGATCATCATCATCATGAAGATGTCTTTCCATGAAACAACGAGAGTCTATAACACTAAGAAACGTCTTGGAGACACAACGGCAGATCAATGCTTGTTTACCTGTAATTTCCTTAGAATCTCAATTAGAATCTCTGTTGGTAGTTCCTCTATTAAACTTCTACTTTTACGACCTTTCTCTTTTCCTCCCCATATCACCCAAGACATTAGCTTGGCAATCATTTTAATCTTCTCTTTATAACTTGGAGCGAACACCAAAATAGTTCTTCATATATCCGTGGAATCGGAAAGAACTGATTCCTCTAATTAGGGAGCCACTAATCTCTCTTAGTAAAAAATGCAACTTGATTTTGACTTAGTAAAAAATGCAACTGGGCTTTTTACAATTTGAAGCTAAACTTAAGTGTCTCGTATCCCAAAATCTTGGTTATTTGACTCTCAAATAAACTTAGGCGTGGATGAAAAAAAGATTCTGATAAAAGATAAAAGTTTATCAGTTACACCAAATATTATTAGTGTTACATCCCAATTAAAACAATGTATGTCAATACTGAATACCAACAAATTATAATGCATGGTGACATGAAATAAATTTACAATGATAAGTACATATAATGTATAATACCACAATAGTTCTCTCACGGAACCTGTTAATTCGAGTAAAATTTGCAATTACACTACAAAAAAACATGCCATTCCCGACTACATTTTAGGACTATTATTCAGTCGCTAAATTTAGCGACTATTTAGTCACTATATTACGACTACGTTACGACTAAATAAAAACGATCGTAACATAGTCGGTAAATAGCGACAACACACATTAGTCGTCGAAATAGTCGCCATTTAACGACTACCTTACGACTCCTAAATAGAATTATAAATGCAGTCGTAGTCTTGTCGTTATATAGTCTCTCATTTACGACTAATTTGGTAGACGCATTCAAGTCACCAATTAGACGACTATTTAGCGACAGTTCTGGCGGGTCGTACAGGTGGTCGCTCAGTAGTCGTTATTTGGCGACTAATATGCGACACTTTCGACGGATGGTAACGTAGTCGTATAGTAGTCGTAAACTGCCTGTATTAAAAATCACGTTTATTTCGTTTGGGGTTGGTGTGGGGGTTGATATACTTGTATTATTGGACTGACTTTTGTTAGTCGCTTGGTAGTCGCCTAAATTGCCTCTATATATACGAGTTTCACCACTTCTTCTTTCCTCACTCCATCAAAACAAACACATTTGTGCAAAAAAAAAAAAATCTTGACAAAAAAAAAAATCTTTTGATTATTCTTATATAATGGCTGGGAATTACAATTTAGTAATTCTCGAGATTGGATGTACAAGAGGTTCGATGAAGTGACGGACAATTTTTCGGCGGAGTTTACAATGGGGATGGAGCAATTCATGGCATTTGCAAATAGTAAATCTCTAGCACAGAATAATGGGGGTATGTTCCACTGTCCTTGTAGTCGTTGTAAGAACGATAAATTTATGTCGGGAAAAAGAATTTGGAATCATCTTTTTAGCAATGGATTTATGCCTGATTATTATATTTGGTATAAACATGGGGAAGAAATCAATATGGATATAGGAACAAGTTATGTTGGTAGTGATCAAGAAGTGGATAATGTAGATGTGGGTAATGTAGTAGAAAATCCATATGTGGATATGGTGAATGATGCATTTCGTTATAATTTGGGTTTAGATGATAACTATCATGAGGGTAGTTCTCAAAATGTAGAAGAACCAATACCTAATCATTCAAAGAAATTCTACGACTTGTTAGAAGACGCAAAAAATCCATTATACGATAGTTGCCATGAAGGTCATTCACAATTATCGTTAGCTGCTCGAGTCATGCAAAATAAGGCGGAGTATAATATGAGTGAAAAGTTAGAGGATTCGGTGTGCGAAATGTTGAATGAGTATTTACCAGAAGGAAACCAAGCAACCGGTTCACATTACGAGACAGAAAAATTAATGCGCAATTTAGGTCTCCCATATTATACAATTGATGTTTGTATTAACAATTGTATGATCTTCTGGAAAGATGACGAAAAGGAAAAGACTTGTCTGTTTTGTGGTGCTCAAAGATGGAAGCCTAGGGATCCCCGACGTAGAACCAAAGTACCATACAGTCGTATGTGGTATCTACCGGTTGCTGATAGATTGAAGAGGATGTACAAGAGCCACAAGACTGCAGCGGTGATGAGATGGCATGCTGAGCACAAATCAAAGGAGGGAGAAATGTGTCATCCTTCAGATGCGGTGAAGTGGAAATATTTTCAAGAACAAAATCCTCGATTTGCAGAAGAACTCCGTAACGTTTATCTTGGATTATACACTGATGGGTTCAATCCGTTTGGCATATCTCGTAATCATTCATTGTGGCCGGTGATCTTGACTCCATACAATCTACCCCCTGATATGTGCATGAACGAAGAGTTCTTGTTTCTTACAATTTTGAATTTTGGGCCTAATCATCCGCGAGCTAGTCTGGATATCTTCTTCCAACCTTTGATTGAGTAGTTAAAAGAGTTGTGGTCTACTGGAGTCATGCATACGATGTGTCCTTGAATGAAAATTTTAATCTTAAGGCAGCGCTAATGTGGACGATAAGTGACTTTCCGGCGTATGGCATGTTATCAGGATGGACAACCCTTGGTAAATTGTCTTGTCCAGTTTGCATGGTAGATACAAAGTTGTTTTATCTCCCTAATGGAAGGAAGACGTGTTGGTTTGATTGTCATCGAAGATTTCTTCCTCACGGTCATCCATTAAGGAGGAATAAGAAAGACTTCCTTAAGAGAAAAGATTCTTCGAGAAAGTATCCACCTCAATCGTTGACCGGTGAGCAAGTTTATTACGAACGTTTGGAAGAAGTAAAACCACCAAAAACCAAAGACGTTGGTGGAAATGGTCATGGAAAGAAGACTGCTGGCTATGGGACGCAACACAACTGGCATAAGTTAAGCATATTATGGGAGCTGCCTTACTGGAGGGACCTCAATCTTCGACATAATATTGATGTGATGCATACAGAGAAGAACTTTTTGGATAACATCATGTATACTCTTATGAGTGTGAAGGGTAAATCAAAAGACAACATCATGTCAAGATTGGATATTAGCAAATTCTGTTCTAGGCCACAGTTACATGTTGATAGTGATGGTAAAGCTCCTTTCCCACCCTACACTTTGACAGAAGAAGCGAGAACAAGTTTACTAGAGTGTGTCAAACATTCGGTGAAATTTCCTGATGGCTATTCGTCAGACCTAGCTAGTTGTGCTGATATGGAAAATGGAAAGTTTTCAGGCATGAAGAGTCATGATTGCCATGTTTTTATGGAACGACTACTTCCATTTAATTTTGCAGAACTCCTTGACCGCAACGTCCACCTTGCGTTATCAGGTATTAATTAATTTCATATATACCTATATTTATGAAGTCATTTAATAGTAATTTTAAAGTAATTAACCCCAATATTTTGCATTGTATATTGTAGGGCTTGGAGCATTTTTCCAGGACTTATGTGCGAGAAGTTTGCATAAAAGTCACATTCAAATTCTAAAACAGAACATAATTCTGATCCTATGCAATTTGAAAAAGATTTTTCCACCATCATTTTTTGACGTGATGGAGCATCTGCCTATACATCTCCCCTATGAAGCCTAATTAGGAGGCCCTGTCCAATATAGTGGATGTATCATTTTGAAAGGTTTTTTTAAAAATTGAAAGGGAAAGCAAAGAACAAAAGATATGCAGCAGGATCAATTGTTGAATCTTATATCAATGGCGAGATTGCTTATTTCTCAGAGCACTACTTCGCCGCAAATATACAAACAAAATCAAGGTAAATTCTAAAATCAATCAAGGTAGATAAACTGTTATCATTTATTTGAAAGTCATTTACTTTTCTCATTCGATCAGGTTAACACGATTTGATCAAGGTGAAGCCCATGAATATCATGTCCCTGGAGTACTTTCTATATTTACTCACATCGGCCGTCCAAGTGGAGAAATGAATGAAATATGGCTGTCGGAAAGAGACTATCAATGCGCACATGCATATGTTTTACGAAATTGTGACTATTTTCAGCCAATTGAGAGGTATAATTAAGTTTATATCGATTAAGTAAAATAAACTTTATTCTATATATAATCCACAAAAAAAATCTCATATATTTGTGTTGGTCTTGTATATATAGTATGTTCTAGGATTTTATTGGTGCAAAATATCCAGGACTTTCGGAAAAAGAACTCTCCACCAAAAGAGCTGACGAATATCATTTATGGATTAAATATTATGTATATCTTTATATAATCCTTATTTAAAATATTTTTATTAATATTATAAATAATTCTAATATAAATATATATATATATATATATATATATATATTTATTATGACTAATATGCAGGTTTCTTACTGGAACGCCACAAATCCATTTCCTACCTGGGTTCAAGAGATAGTGCATGGACCTTTGAACAAGGTCAAAACATGGCCAATGTATTTTACAAGAGGCTACTTATTTCATACACGTGATCATGGTGTTGGACGAAAGATTTGTAACTATGGAGTCTGTGTTAAAGGTGAAAATTACACTGATGCATCCGATGCAGCGGATTTCTACGGGACTTTAACTGATATTATAGAACTCGAGTATGAGGGGATGGTCAATTTGAGAATCACACTTTTTAAGTGTAAGTGGTATGACCATGTTATGGGTAGAGGCACTCGGATGAGCAATGGTGGCGTTGTAGACGTTCTATCATCGAGAAAATATAATAAATACGAACCATTTATTCTAGGTACGTACATATATATATATATATATATATATATATATATTATTTTTAATGTCGATAATATATATATATGTGTAACTCATATTTGTGTTGATATTCCTAAACAGCCTCCCAGGCGCATCAAGTTTGCTGTATTCCCTACCTATACACAAAGAAACCAAGGAAGGAATGACTCAATGTTTTAAAAGTTAATCCAAGGGGAAAAATTGCAGGAGAATATGAGAACAAAAAACCGACTCTTTTGCAAACAGAAAATGATGATGCTGTATTGGTGACTACTATTGAAGATCTGATTTTCGATAATTTAGAAGAAAGAAATGAACCAATAAATCTTGATTATGATGTCGAAGATGCAGAACCAGAAGATGAATTTCAATGTAATTTATCATCTTCAGCCGATGAACTAGATGAAGATGAATATCCTCCTAACTAATTATGCTTGTGTAAAATATTTGTATCAATTTGGATAATTATGCTTGTATCAAATTTTTTAATAATTATGTTTCTATTAAAATAGATAATTATGTGTTTATATTAAATTGTAAATTATGCTTCTATCAAACTGAGTAAATATGTTTATATCAAATTGGTGATATGTAAATATATATTGTGACTGTTTAGCTGTTATTTAGTTTCTAAAAATTAAACTTTTAGTTTAATTACTATTGTGACTAATTAGCGACTAATTAGCGACTAAATTAAGAAAATATGAATTAATTTGACCCGGGAAACCAATTAATCTCAACCCAAATTAACCCCGGAAACCAATTTTAATACCTTAATTTTTCGATTTCCCCCAAAACCAAAATAATTTTGGTTAACCCGGGAAATTAAAATCCCTAATATTTTTCCCCCTTTAACGAAATCCCTAATTTTCTATTTCACTTCGAATCCTCTTCGAATCCCCGATACTCTCCTCTTTGATTTATTTCCCGATTTCTCTTCTCTACTCGAAATCCTCTTTGATTTCTCTTCTCTATCTCCCGATTTCTCTTCTCTACACTGAATCCTCTTTGATTTCTCTTCTTTCCCGATTCTCTTCTTCACGATGGCTCCAACACAATCTGTAACGAATACTGCAACTAAGGCTCCAAATAAGGCTCCAACCAAAGCTCCAGTTAAGCGAGAAAGAAAGAGGAAGATGGACCATAATTTTTTCCAAAGAACCGAAGGGTCGACCCCCATCAAGGAAGCGAGAAGACCAAACCCTCTACCGAGTCAATACAACTTTATGCCGGCAGCAGATTTGCCCCATCCTCAATCACCCCAAGAGCAAGACCACGTTTTCCCTAGACCCTCACCGTCAGGAGCACCACAGATCCGCAACTATCCACCGCCACATACGCTTTTCCAGACCTCGGTGAACCAACAACATCAGACTCAACAGCCTCTTTCGTCAGAGGAGGTCCACAACAATCCGCGACAGTCTCCAGCTGATCCTCCACTACAAGACGCTCCACTGTCTCCAGCTGATAACTCTCAAGCTCATAGCCGTCCATCATCTCACGGTAACAACTACCATGAAGGTTCTGAGACTTCAAATCCGGAGCTCCAGGAGGACACGATTATCACTCTAAATGCCCTACTTAAAGTGCCAAACCATGAGAAGTTTACCACCGTCCTCTCCCCCAAACCGATGCCAAACACGACTTGGTATTAATACTTTCTTCTACTTGATTCTTAAGTAAAATAATTTTTTGCTGTTGTGTGATGGTCTGTGATGCTCTATGATGGTTAGTTTTAGAACATTGATGTCTGTTTTGATTGTTCTTAATAGGTTATGTTTTGTGTTGGTCCTATATATATGTATAAGTACTCAATCTTTGACATCTGTTTTGTGTTGGTCCTATATAGTTATAGAACATTGACATCTTTTTCCCTGTTTTGTGTTTGTAGGTTTACTCGCGACGAAAAATCGCGACTGGTAAGGACCATTACTAAAAAATTTACAAATAAATTTGATGGTCCATACTACAGCTGGACATGTGTGCCTCAGGACAGACAACAGAGATGGTTCATCGAGTTTGCTGTACAGTTTTTTTCTCTCTTAACCTTTTCACATATAGGTTTACTTGTTGAGTTTCCACTAACATCATTATATTCTCTTTGCTATGTAGAAAACACACACATGGGATCCTTTGATTACTGGGACAGTTCAACAGTTTTTCGAGCTCATCTGCCAACGCCGGATGAAAGACATGATTAGCAATGTCAAGACGAGTGGAGAGCGACCAAAATGGATCAGAGATACTATTTGGCAAACAATGGTTGAGTATTGGGAGACTGAAGAAGCACAACAAAGGAGTCTCACCTACTCTAAAGCTCGTATGTCTGATCGTGGTGGTCTTGGTCCTCACGTCCACTTATCAGGGCCAAAGTCTTATCAACAAATCCATACCAAAATGGTTAGTAACTTTTATATACCCATAAATTTTGTTTTTCTTTACATTTGGAGCTTTAAATGATGTCATAACCCTTGATTCTTTTGTAACATTGCAGGAAAGGGAATTGGGAAGACCCGTGAGTCTTGGTGAGGTTTTTATTAAGACACATACCAAGCCAGATGGTACTTATGTTGACCGAAAGGCAGAGCAAATCTCTCTCAATTATGAGAAGAACTTGCAGCAGAAGTTGTCCGACCTTGGGGAACATACTTCACAGCCTCCAGAGCTCACAGCAGATGATTACACAAGCATCTTTATTCAGCTAAAGTATCACTTTTCACAACCCACATTGAATTATCTTTCGATTTCTACAGCCTCTTTATGTAGTGTTTTTCTCTTTGTTTTCGTAGTCTACTCTGAAAAATTCACGAGGAAACCTGTATGGAGTTGGAAGTCTTAAGCATACTCTTCAACCTCTTCTCAATGGCAAGGAAAACCAACGACAAGAGTCTGCAATGTTTCAGTCAATGCAAGAGCAAATGAAGGAAACTCAACGTCAAATCAAAGAGCAGGCTGCTTATAATTCTCTTCGTGATGCTGAGGTTGCTGCTCGTGATGCAGAGCTTGCTGCCCGTGAAGCACTACATTTCCAAGCTGTGGCTGAGCAGAAGGACAAGTTAGAGCATTTGTCCTTAGTGGAGAAGTACCTGCGCAAAACTGACCCGGCCTTTATGGAGTTTTTGAAGACTCAATCAGCTGAAGCAACCACATAGCCACTCTCAACCACACTTCCTGCAACAGCTCCACCTTCAAATCAAGTTCCTTCTCCATCTTCAAACAGTGATGCTTTTTAGGTTAACTTCTTACCCTCCAATTTCATAGACCTAACTAATGAGCTTGTCTCTTTTGTTGAGCTTGTCTCTTTTGTTGAACTTGTCTCTTTTGTTGAGACACATGTATACTTGGTATGCATTTGTCTCTTTTGGTTTGTATATTTGTCTTGTGAGAAACTTGGTATGCATTTGTCTCTTTTGGTTTGTATTATAAATCATGGTTAATATGATTTTATTGTCTCAATCTTGTTTTTGTTCTATTTACGATATTGGTTTCATAATATTTTGAGAAACAGGTACCAATTTCAATTTAAAACATTTATAAATTTGTTTTCCACAAAACATTAGTCGCTAAACAGATGTAATTTGGGGCATAATAGAATAGTAGCCAAATAGTTGTAAATCAATAGCAAGTATGTTATGACTGCAAGCAAAATTACTGTATATCATGATTAGTCGTAAATCCGTCGTAACCGAGTCTTCAAATGTTACGACTAGACTACGACTCCTTTACAACTGCCTATATAACTGCTGGTTAATCGTAACTCTGTCGTATCGTAGTTGTAACTGTTTATGACTCAATTACGACTATTTTTACGACTATGGAATTTTGTCGTAAAGTAGTCGTTAAATAACGACTATTTTTACGACTAATTCTTTTACCGACTAAAGATTTACGACTACACGTTTTAGTCGTAAACAGCAAATTAGCGACTACTTAACGACTCTTACTTCAGTCAGGAATGGGCCATCCATGCACGTTGTCTTTTGCTTGTTCCTCCTATTATATTACACATCCTTAAAAAAAACAATTGAGTATTCACAAAGGTGATCCCTCTGTAAAATGTCCTCATTTTTTGACACAAGTAAATGAAGTAAACAGAAATTCTGAAAGATTATCAAAATGTAACTTGCTAGAGATTATAAACCAAAAAGCACATTAACTAAGAAATCTGCTATTACCATGTAAATTATGTAGTAGTCAAGTAGATTAGGTGCGTCCAACATAATAAGTTGACTTCAACATTTTAATAGCCATAGACTCATGTTAACATTGTAATAACCATAATTTGGTTGTTTTAACAATCATATAACATGTCAATCTCTCAGGTGGTTCTGGTTCAAAACGCAAGCATTTCCGTGCAACTTGGTGAAGTGGTGGTAATCGTAAGTATATATCTCAAAGTTGAGAAGATTAGGAAACTTAATTGTGAGTAAATTGGAAAGTATTGAGAGATAGATTGGAATAACGTCGAAAGTAGTTAAGAAACTGTCGTCTGTGGCTGTGACCATGGAGGGATGGAGAAGGAACACAGAAGGTTGAAGTCATCGTTTTACGACTTAATCAGATTAACCTAACATGCCTCTGGATCCATTAAAATCCTAAATCTCAAATTGGATACTTTATATGCAGGAGTTTTACTAATTAGATGAGCCTAGGAAGCCTCTGATTCGAATGATACTAAACCACTTCTTCTATTTCTATAACTAAAAATCTTAATAAACTACCCGACAAATTCAAGAACATGGATAAACAAAAACGAGACTGAATATGAACTATACAGAATGTACTTGGTGTTTGGATTCTGTATCTAAAGTTACAACAATGGTGATCTCTTGATAAGAGACTTTTATGAGGGCTGAACCAATTGTTCTTCAGGAAGGCTGCGCAATTGTTGTCGAACACGCGATACTAATTGCGATGCTTCCTTGTCAAGTTTAAGCGTGTGTCTCCGTACGCTCTGTCATCACAAACAAAACAAAAGAAAACCATCAAGTCAGGCAACTTTCATGCACCTTTAAAAAATGTATTGTTTTGTACCTCGGAAGCCCATAAGCAGTCATGTTCCTTACGCGGGATTATGTGAATGTGTGTCTGAGATGCAAAAATATAAGGAACTGTTAGTAGACACTTCCCTCCTCAGGAAATAAGAGAAATAGAAAGTTGAGGAAGTCAGTATGTGCTTACGTGAAATATGACTTGTCCAGCTGCTGCGCCGTTGTTAACCAATAAGTTAAATGAATCTGATAAAATAGTTTTGATCAGGATCAGAATCAGAATCATCTACCTAAAAATGGTTAAAAGGATTCCAGAAGGAATGGCAAGATTACTTTAGGAATATGAAAACAAGTGGTAAAACCCGTTCTAAGTCTATTTTATTTTGCATAACAAGAACAAGAAACTTAGTTCACAAGCCAGGTAAGGTATTCAATGGTTGCGTAAACTAATGATGAGATAGATAAGGTCTTGAACAAAAAGCCTTGTACTATTTTGTATAAGAATAAGTATGGTAGACATAGGTTATGCGGTCCTTCTATAAAAGATGCGCAAAGAAATGGGTTTGATATCATCGAGAGAACGGGTTCCTAAGGGAAAGATACATTATCAAAATGTTAAGGTTCTTACAAATTTCATTACTAATATATATATGTAAAGGCAGTTCTTATAATCTGACTGTATCAGAGATGGATGGAGAAATGAGAATTGATAGAGCATACCACTGTCAGTAGCTTTCACGATGGCGGTACTGATAAGAGGCACTTTAGAACACATGGCAGCAACGACCTGCATTCTCCTTGGAGGAGACCATAATCACAATCTTATACGCATATACAAATTTTCTATACTAAAGAAAACTTTCAAGCAAGAAGACATCCGAATGAAACATAAGTAACTACCCAAAAAAGCCATAAGAAAATAAAACATACAAGGTGGTAGGAAGAGGAAGAGGAACTTACTGAGGGAGGAGTTTCCTCTAAAGTTGGATAATGTAACTTGGGAATAATAAGAGAGTGCCTGAAACACCCGAAGAACAAAAGCTCATAGCTATCAGATTAAAGAATAACAAACACTTGTATCAAAATGCAATCCATCAATCAAGATTCTAACCAAATTGCACCAAGTAATTACAAGTATATAACAGAGGATATGGCAAAACCAATCTCAGTTTTGATTGTTCTTTAAAAAAAAAGAAAAAAGAATCAAGATTTGTTGACTATATTACCCATTGCTTAGTGGATTAGTATCCAGTATACACAAACACGTATCATCCTCGTACAACTGCATCAAAAGAGTTCAGTTAGTTTAGTCTTCTGTGTATGAAACCGAGACATTAAAGGAAGAATTTGTAAACCTTGAGACATGGAGACTCGCCACGGATAATCTTGCAGAAAACGCAGTCGTTTTGGAGATTGGATGGTTCCACTTTGCCGTCGTCGTCGGACGAACCAGAGCTGCAACCGTAGACCCTGAGAGTCGGGTCTCGGGACGGGTTTGGACCAGGTGGGTTGAGGTGTGAACAGAGGATCGCAAGCCTTCTAGCTTCCATTATCTGAAGTTGAACCAAATAATAATAATAATCCGATTCTTTTGATTCCCGAAAAGAGCAAATAATAATGACTTTTTCTTTTTTTATATGACCAAAAAAGATCGAAATTATTAAATTTTGTTTTTATTTAATTAAATTAATGAGGATGAAGATTGAGAGGAGAAGAGTGGATCATGTTGTGTTTTATCCACAACCATCCATGTGATGAGACACTGTGTCACACAGTTCACTGTTTTATATTTTTTCTTCATTAAGAATTCATAAAAATCTCCAAATATGGTCATTAGATCCTGTAGAATTTAGATTTAAGGGAAATTGTAACTAATCATTTTTTTTGGGGGAATTGTATAAGAGATGACTATTTAAAAGAATGACATATTTGCTATTCAAAGTTGCAATTGTAGAGGAAGATCAATATGATTCTTTGAAGAATATGATACAACGTAGAACGTTATATATAGGCTAGATAAAAGAATTCATGATAAGATCTTTAATAGCTGTACATAATAAAAAGATGATATTCTCTAACTATAACTAAGATCACAGAGATACAGTATTATTTTTATACGCTCCCTCTAGATGGACGACCAAAAGAGAGATCAATCTTGGACAAGTTAACCAATAGAAGAGAACAAGAGACCAGCTTTTTCAATGCATCTGCCAACTGATCCTTGGTAGACACATGAGAGACTTGAAAAAAAACCATATTGGACCAATTCGCGAACAAAATGATAATCCAAAGCCACATGTTTCATTCGGAAATAAAACACAGGATTAGCAGCAAGATATGTTGCTCCTACATTTTCACAATATATGACAGGTTGCGTTACAAACTTGATGCCCAACTCCCGTAGTAAAGACACAACCCAACAAAGCTCTGAAGTTGTGTCAGCAACAGCCCGATATTCTGCCTCTCTAGAAGAGCGAGAAACAGATTTTTGCTTCTTAGAAGACCAAGCAACATGATTACTACCAAGATAAATGATATATGCCCATGTTGAAGTGTAATCATCCTTGTTGCTTCTCCAATCAGCATCCGAAAAGCCATGAAGAGCAATGGTATTGTTGCGACGAAGAAAGATACCACGGTCTTTAGTCCCAGCAAGGTAGCGAAGAACTCTCTTAACCGCCAATCAATGATTCATAGGACAATGCATAAACTGAGATAACTTGTTGACAGAAAATGCAATGTCTGGCCTGGTGAAGTGCTCCTAACAACTTGACGATACTTTGAGCCATCAGGAAGTGGTGTTCCCGACGTGAGCTGCAAGCGATCAGTAGGCACCATCGGCGACACAACTGGTTTGGCAGCAAGCATGTTAGTTCGAGAGAGCAAGTCAACAAAGTATTTCTGCTGATTTAACAACAGCCCAGCCTATGATCGGTGAGCCTCGACACCCAAAAAAATAACTTAGCTTATCAAGATCTTTGAGAGAGAAACGATTACTCAGAAGCTCAATGAAGTGTTGCACTCGTGAAGCATTATTACCTATTATGATGATATCATCCACATAAAAAAAGTTTATATGAAGAGAGAACTTGAGCGTAACACAAACAAAGAAGCATCTGCTAGCAAGTTCACAAAAGCAATTTGGAGGAGAAACGTCCGAAGCTCCAAGGTTTAAGCCCATAGATAGCTTTGTGCATTTTGCAGATATGATCAGGCTTATCTCTATCCATAAAACCTACCTGTAGAGCCATGTACACCTCTTATGTTAGATGACCCTGCAAAAAGGCATTGTTGATATCTAACAGTCTTAAATGCCAATTACGAGAAATAGCAACACCGAGAACAGCAAGAACAATTGCTTGTTTAACCACCAAACTGAATGTTTCTTTGAAGTCAGTTCCAGGTCGTTGGTGAAACCCTTTTGCAACAAGATACAATTTTAATCTCTCAACAAAGCCATATGGACGTCGTTTTGTCCTAAAGATCCACTTGTTGCAAATTAACTTATACTCTGCAAATGGTGGAACAAGATCCCATTTGTGAAGTTGTATCTGTGAATTAAATTCTTTAGACATATAAGTTTGTCTTTCATAGCCTGTGCAACCGTGGCAGGTTCATCATCTGATCTTGGTCGAGTATGAGCTATGATAGAGAACTTGTTCACCCGCTTGATAATGTTGTTCTTTGACCTTGTCTGCATCAATGAAACATTCAGTTTGGTGGTTAATGGCTTAAGAGTTTTCACTATTTTAGGAGATGAAGACGCAAGAGGCGAGTTATGAAACAACTCCTCCTGCACATTTGTAGAATCGATAGGCATAGCAGGTGAAGCATAAACTAGAATAGGAGAGGGTGAAGAATTCAAACCTGGAGGCTCAGGAACCGATGGAGAGGCAGGTGATGGCACCGAGACAATGGTGACTAGCGGGCACCAAAACAGAGAGGGAGAATTAATTTGTGGAAGAGGCAAAGAAAGCTTTTGGAATGGGAATTCTATTTTGACAAAGTGAACATGACGAGAAACATAGATTCGTGAAGAGGATGGTTCTAAACAGAAGAATGCACTTTGACTAAAAGAAAAACCAACAAAAAAATACAGGGTTTAGAACGAGAAGCAAGCTTATTTTGCATGTAAGGCTTCAACCAAAGGCATCCAAATACTCTGAATTTCGAATAATTCAGAGTGACCCCAAATAACATTTGGTAAGCATATGATATGCCAGCATTGGAGTTGGTTGTCTATTGATTGAATACACAGCTGCAGCTAGATTATATGTTCAGTAGCTAGTCGGCATTGAAACATGTGTGAATAATGTAAGACATGTTCCATGATGTGACGATGTCTACGCTAAAAAAATCCATTATGTTCTGGTGTATGAGGTGGAGTAATGAGATGAGAGACTCCGTTCGAGGCTAGAAAACTTGCCAACGCCACAAACTCTCCACCATTATCAGAATAAAAGGTGATTAGTTTGTGTTGAAATATGTTTTCCACAAGCGCCTTGCACCTAATAAATGTTTCACAAACCTCTGATTTCTGCGAAGGGGATAGAAACAAACATAGTGCGTGAAGTGATCAACAAAAATAACTTATTATTTGTATCTATCAATGGACCATGTGGGTGAAGTCCAAACATCAACAAATACTAGTTCAAGCGGTTTTGTTGACGAGAGAGAATAAGAATGAGCAAAAGGCATTTTGTGGCTTTTATTGATAGAACAATCTGTACAATGAAAAGAAGAAGAGTTTTTAGAATCAGAAAGTAGCAAAGGTGAAATTGCAGATTTTAAAACTGAAATAGTTGGATGTCCTAATCTCGAATTCCAGATAGATAATGGAATTTTAATTGAAGCTGAAAAAGCAAAAGAATTGGAAGTGTCTCTGCGTAGCCACTCATATCCTCCATCCTTAGTCCCCCCTGTTAACATTGGCGCCCCCGTTTGAAGACCCTTCACCCTTCACCTAAAATAATTCCGGGAAAAATTCTACAGAAACTCGATTATCATTACACAGTTGTTTAACGGAGACGAGATTCAGAGAAATATGAGGAACATGTAGAACATTATGCAATTTAAAGGAACGTGTAGGGGAAGGAAGTAGAGCGGAACCCGTGTTGGCAATTTTAAGAGCCACTCCATTTGCAAATTACACGTCCTCTCCTCCCGTGTAAGGCAAGTGAAGGGCAAGGTTAGCAAGGTCTGATGTGAGATGATGTGTGGATTCAGAATCCAGCAACCACGCTAGAGTTCCAGATTGTTGCATCATGACATTGTATGCTCGTGGAAAAACAAAGTACTAATGTTTCTGCTGCGGAGAAGATTGTTGGTGAGTGATGATACGATAGTGAGGACATCGTTTCACGCTATGACCCTACATTCCACAAGCCTGACATTTGCCAAGGTATGGTCGAGAGGCACGTTGATCAGTCTTTATTGATGAGGATAAGAGTTGTAGCTAAAATTGGTCATGTTGTTGTTGTGGCGATTGTTGTTGGAGCGGTGCTGAACTTGATTCGACATTATCGGAATCATCAAGGTGGTGGAGCAGCCGTTGCAATGGCTAGTTCTCGATTGATAAGCTTCTCATGAAGTTCAGTGGTGAATCACGGCTATGAACTCCTTCAGTGAGTGGTTTGTAGTCATCACCAAGACCTGCAAGTATGAGAACAGTCAGATCTTCATGAGGCATGTGACTCCTAATCAAGGTAAGCGCATCAGCCTTGACTTTGATCTGCTGCATGTACGCATCAACAGTGGTGGTGCCTTTGACACATTGCTTTAGTTGTGTCTGAAGCTATCAGATGTGTCTCCTAGATGGTTTAGCATAAGTATCCGACAAGGTGTTCCAGGCCTGGAGTGAGCTTTCAGACATAGCGATGAGAGGCTGATTTCCAAGCTCAATATAACCCATGAGGGCACTGAACAGCAAACTGTCTTGACGCAGCCACGAGACGTGATCGAGATTTGCTTCCTCGTTGCCTGACTTGGTGATTGTCTTAGGCGGAATTTCAGCAGTGGGGTTGATGTATTTGAGGAGATCATATCCACAGAGAAGGGATCTGACCTGAGCACTCCATGTGATATAACTGAGGGAGGATAGCTTTGTCACATTAATCATGTTAACGAAAACAACATGGATTTGGGAGGAGTCAGATGAAAGAACATCGGCAAGTATAGATTCAGCAGACGAAGAGGTCATTATTAGTGAAAGAAGAGAAGGAAAAATAGAAAAAAAAAAAAAAAAAAGAAGAAACAAAAAAAATAAAAGAGGTCTTTTTAGAAGGAAATCTCTCATACCATCTAGAGGAAGATCAATATGATTCTTTGAAGAATATGAAACAACATACAACAGTGTATATAGGCTAGATAAGAGAATCCATAATAAAATCTCTAACAGCTGTACATAATAAATAATATGATATTTCTAACTAAACCTAAGAACACAAAGATATGGTATTATCTCTATGGCAATTTTTATTATTTATTCAAAATTTATAAAAGTTGATTATATTTATAGATTATCATTTTTGGGTGGTAAACAATTAGTGTGAATAAAAAGAATTAAAAGTGTTTGATTTTTCTAAATGTCTCTTCGTTAGTTTGGGAATTTTTTTAGCGGTGATGTCCAACTGTCCATGCAACATATGTAACGGCTCCGATTGGTAACTTTCAATCGCCTCATTTGCAAACAAACCGCTTTAAAGGTTACCAATAAACAAGGTGACCGAAGAAGCAATATAGTTCTTCTGTTTTCAACCTCAATTTATTTCATATATATTAATCGCCTCATTTGCAAACAAACCGCTTTAAAGGTTACCAATAAACAAGGTGACCGAAGAAGCAATATAGTTCTTCTGTTTTCAACCTCAATTTATTTCATATATATTATAAGGCGATTCTATGCTCCTACTTACCAACATAATAGAAAAAAATTATTGTTTGACCAAAAAAATAAAAAAATAAATCATTATAAACCGCATAGCTTTCCTTAAATATGTTTATTCACACACATTAGGAGGACTACTCACAAATTAGATGGACTATTGGACAATTCTTGGGTTCACCCTAGGAGTGAACCTCTCTTATTCACCCCCTCTTCAGTAAGGAAACAAATTATTAATTAAAGAAACAAAATCTGTATACAATTCAATTTTAATTATAAGCATTATATTATAGTTTTTAATTATAACATCTAAATCCAAGTTACATTTTTATAAATCTAAACCGACATATAGTTGTGTTTAATTGTGTAATTTAAGCCCTAACCACTCTTTTATAAACCTAAATTGAAATACAATTTTGTTTAATTGTAAAATCTAAACCCTAACCACTCTTTTATAAACCTAAACCGACATATAATTTTCTTTAATTGTAAAATCTAAACCCTAACCACTATTTTATAAACCCAAACCGACATATAAATTTATTTGATTGTAAAATCTAAACCCTAAACCTTAACCACTCTTTTGTAAACCTAAACCGACATATAATTTCGTTTAATTATAAAATATAAACCCTAAACCCTAACCACTCTTTTGTAAACTCAAACTGACATATAATTTCGTTTAATTATAAAAATCTAAACCCTGAAACCCTAACCACTCTTTTGTAAACCCAAACCGATATATAATTTCGTTTAATTATAAAATCTAAACCCTAACCACTATTTTGTAAACCCAAACCGACATACTCCCTCCATTTCAAAATATAAGATGTTTTGGAGAAGTTTGTTGTTTCATAATATAGGATGTTTACAAATTTCAATGCAACTTTTAGATTAGTTTAGTATTTTATATTATGCAGTATTGTTTCTGATTGGTTGAACTTGTAAAAGGTAAAGACTTCTTAATCTGCGTGCTTTGCTTAAAATATCCTATATTTTGAAACGGAGGGAGTATAATTTTGTTTAATTGTAAAATATAAACCCTAATCACTATTTTGTAAACCCAAACCGACATATAATTTTATTTAATAGTAAAAACTACACTCTAATCATTCCTTTATAAACCAAACCGACATAATTTCCTTATTAAGAAATCTACATAATTTGTTTCCTTAATTTGTTTTGTCTTTTTATTTTAATTTTGATTTATTTTATTAAATATGATATGACATGGCGTTTTGTTGTATTTTGATTGGTTAATTAAGAGGGGGTGAATAAAAGAGGTTCAACAACCGTCGTAGAGGATTCATCAATCCAACCAATCGACCCATTTCTCCCAATTTTACTTTCTGTCATTTTTCAAAGTTACTGACTAGATTTTTGCTTTAACACATATTACAATTTTTGTTGGATAATACATTGAAAAATTCAAAAATAAAATGTATACACATGAGAAACTAAGAAAAAATATCAAAGAACTAGTTATTACTAAGGGTTGGTAAATAGGTAACATGTTCGGGTTCGAGTTTAACATGTTTATGAATTTCGTATCCATAAGATAATTTTATATTTTTGGTTCAGTTTTGGTTCAGTTTTGGTTCGGATTGTATCGGGTTTGGGTTGTTTGGGTTACATAAATCAGGATTTTATAAATACCCGAAATAATGAATATCCAAAAAATATTAAAAATTGGTTAAATTTATATATTGGCTAAATTTTGACAAATATAAATAATTGGATATTTCAGGTATTTTGAGTAGTTATATTTTCATACTCCCTCCGTTTCACAAATAGTGTCATTCTGAAGATTTTTCTTTGTTTCACAAAGAGTGTTACTTTACAATTTCAATGCATTATTTTATATTTCCAATGCATATTTTACATTATATTTCCTAGTTTTACTCTTAATCTATAACTAAAATAATCTATTAAAAATTTATTAAATAAGGGCATATATGTATATTTCAATGTTTTCTTAATTTATGTGAAAAGTGTCAGAATGACACTCTTTGTGAAACAGATGGAGTAATTATAACTATAATTTTGGATAATTATATTATATCAAGATTAAGTATCATTAATATTTTGGATATTCAATTATATGTTTGAATTTTATGGATGCCTATATGGGCATTGGATAATCTCAAAATCCGAACCCAAACCCACGAGTTTGATATTGTAAAACCGGGTAATTTGATTATACTTGTATCTTTCTCAAACTGGTTTTTTGGGTTGAATCCTGGATTAAACTTTTGGGTATGTTTTTCTGTTTAAGCCTAGTTATTACTTAAAATGATCTTCATCTGAGGTCTCTTTTGCTAGTTATCATATTCACGTAATATACACTGAATATTGGAATCTCATATTGTTTGCGTATATACATGACTTATAGCCTCTCGCCTCTAATCTATATGTACATTTCTGAAGTACATTTTCGGTTCTATCATTTAATTTTGCTTATTTAAAATTTTAGTCCCTACAAAATTGCACTAAAAGCAATAAGTAAAATATGGTAAATTGACAAAATCAATTTTTTTATAGAAACTAATTAATTCAACCTAAATTCCTTATTAATAGCAAATTTGTTTTCTATATATGTGTCCTAAAATAAATAAATAAAATCAATCATTAAACAGTTAAATTAAATTAACAATCAGTTAAATTAAATAATTATATATTAAACAAAACAATAAATAGTATTATTTTAAATATAAAAAAAATATTATTCTGATTAATTATACATTATACAAACAGTTATATTTCATAATTTTAGTGTTTTATCCTGATAAAATTATAATACTTTAATAATAATTGTATCACCGCTTATATATAAAAAAATACTAAATTAAAAAGATATAATTTTATTACTACATTGGATACCGTTAAAATCAAACATCATTATAAATAAAACTAAATAATTGTCATGTGGTGTACCACGGGATTAAATCCTAGTTAAGTAAAACATATATTTAGACATGGATAAAGAATGTAAACAATTAAACATTGTTGGAAGCCTTAAGCACAATTCTAGCTTCATTTATTAGGTGAAGTTTAAGAACAATATAATTTTTCTCATTAATAAGAATCACAAACCTTATAATTATTTTCTATTTTATTACTAAACACAAACCTTATAAATTATTTTCTTATTTTATTATTGAACTCATCATATATATGATATGAATTTCATTGTAAATAATTTAGTAACCACATTATGAAAGAGGAGGCCATAATCCACAACAGTTGCATTGTTTAGGGTCTTTTCCTTGGGCATTATACTTCGAGCATATACCCTCTAACCCTTTACTCCTCTTCTTACACACAAACTCACAATCTTGAATAACACATAGCCCCATTTTTGTGTTAATTGGAAATTCGATACATCGATTCCTTCTTTTTAGCATCGCATTCACCATCACTCCTGTTATCAATACTTTAAATATAAATCTTAATTTTGATAATTAAAAAAGAAAATATTATTTCCATCTAAAAGTTGTTTTGAGAAGTCTTTCCCGCATAATGTTAAACAAAAACATATTGTACAAAAGTAATTTAAAAGTATCACATAAATTTACATTAAAAATACGGATCACCAATCTCTACAGGGAAAACGGCTTATTTTCCCTCCAAACTATGTCACTTTATCACGTGCATCCATGAAACTTTCTATTTTGCCTGTGCCCCCATGGATTATACTAAAATTTGAATTCCCTACATGAACTATGAAAATCCGGCGACAATCCACAAATCGTCAGACGATGTTACTGTGCCGTTAACAGGAGCTGACTAGGACAACACGTAAGCGATTGACGACGTCGTTTTGCCCACAAAAACGCGTGTAAACACTGAAACAAAACGACATCATTTCGTCAATTGGGGATTTTTATTCGATTTAGGGTTCTTATTCCCTCTAAAATCGAGTGGCAGATAGTGAGAGGAGAAGAGAAATCGAGATACTGGAGAAGAGAGAATTTAAGGTGAAAGGAGAAGAGAAAGCGTGAGAGAAAAGGAGTTTGTGGGGTTTATTTGGTCTGTTCGAGCAAAAATAGGGGATTCCATTTTCATGTTCGATAATGAGGTAAGTCGAATTGAAATCAAAGTTTCTTAGATTTCTTAAATTTCCGTTCAATTGAGCAAGCGAGTTTGATATATTTTGTATATAATTGTTCTTATAGTCTTAGATAGTCAGATTAACATGAGTAGCTAGTAAGATTATATAGTGTCCACCATGTGTTCGACGAAATGTGTGAATGAAAGAGTTCTAACATCATATTTGTGGACATTTGATGCAGTGGTTCTGAGGAGGTCCCAATCACTTTTGCTTGCTTTCACAGTGGGAAATTTGTAAAGGCTGGTCGACAGATTTACTATGAAGGTGGTGGTGTTCGGTACTTAGAGGCAAAACCCAGCGAGTTGTTTACACATTTGATGAATGAGCTTCCAGTGAGTTTGTATGGTCAGAGAGTTTGGTTTAAGTATCCTTTTGAAGGACAAGAGGAGCGCAAACCAATAGAAAATGGTGATGGAAATTTCAAGAAAATGTGTTTGGCGAGTTTGTGGACCAAACAAATTGACATCTTTGTGGAGCCATATAGCGATGGAGCTGAGTGTGATGATGATAACAGAAACTGATATGATCGTGGCAAGCAAGGAGCCAGAGGCTGCAGAGCAACCGGAGGTGGTGGGAAGGATCACTCGTTCAAGAGCTAAGGAGATGGCCAAGGAAGCTCATTCACTCATAGTTGACGGGTCATTCAACGTACCAAGGATCCAAGTCTTCAACATATCCACCTTGAAGACTTCACCCGGTAATGAGGACTAGGTAACTTAGGTGTGAAGTTTGTACTCTTTTTCCCATAGCTGAGTTTTGTCCCAATGGGTTTTCTCAGCATGGTTTTTAATGAGACAAATGGATCACTACGTCGAGTTATCTAGAAATCATTACCAAAGGGGAATAATGTACTTCGGTACTAATTCAAGTGACTTCCGTAGTACTACAGGTCACTTGGACGTTTTGCTGTTTTCTTATTTCCTTAAAACGTCTTGTTGTTTTAGTTTTGCACTTCTTGTTGTTTGGAGTGTTGAGCCCTAGGGTGTTTAAAACCCAAAGCTACGCCTCTTTTGTTCTTTAGTGAAGAAGTATGTTGTAAACACGTTTTGTGAACTTTCTTCTCTCAATTTGAATTCTTGAATGCGTTCTTGATTTCTGGGTTTCTATACACTTTGTGATTCAGAAACTCTTCACTTGTTACAATCCATATCACCACCTAAATAATCTATCTCCATCTAATCATTGTTCTATCATTCGATCATCACCATATCCCTCAATATTCACGATCTCGCATCATCATCTCCACCGTATTTGCCACTTCCGCACCATCATCACCGAGTCTCATCATCATTCATCAGTCTACAGCCTTCATCAGAGTTTCTATCCTAGGGAGATCCTATCATGTGGTATCAGAGCCAACTCTGTGCCAAAGGCTAAGCGATTCTAAACCCTAATCTCTTGTGTTGTTTGCTTAATTTCGTTTGTTTAGTTTTAGGGTTTGAAATTTTGGTTGTTCATTTGTGTCTAGATCGAATTTTGTGAGTCTAGGATTTAGTTTTGTGTTGATTTCTTTGATTTTGGTTCGCTGTTTAACTCTTTGTGTCTTCGATTTGTGGTGTGTTTAGTATTCGTGTGAGTCTTGCTTAGTTTTAGGGTTTGAAATTTTCCTTTTTGTTCGTTTGTGTCTAGGATTCCGAGTCTTAGAGTTTATTTTCGCTTTTCTCATTCAAGGAACAACTTACTGCGAGTCTCTTCTTTAATTTGCAGGTACAATGGAGCTTTCTCCAGAAGCTATGGAAGCTTTGAACCAAGCCATGTCTAAGCAAATAGCAGAAGCAAACAAGTTAATGTCTACTCAGTTTCAGCAACAGATGGAGCAGCTCAGTAACAAGTTTGAGAAACAATTCAAGGACATAGCTCACGCATCTAGTGCTTCAGAACATAGTTCTACAGAACCGCCTAGTCCTAATGAGGCCCTTCGTTTAGCTAAAGGAAAGGCTCACGCGGGAACCTCTTCCAAGCATACACGGGTCAGAACAGCTAAGTCACCTACTGGGGGAAGAGAGACTTGTTTCAATCAGAGGAGAAGCACTCAGGGTACAGAAAGAGAACAACGCAGAACCGGCAGAGATCATATACGCCCACAACGAGCTGAACAAGTAGCTGGGCATCGAATCTACATTGAGTCAGATAGAGAGTATTCTGAAGAAGAAGAAGTTTCAGATCATAGTCAAGACACAATGAGGAGAAACTGAAACAGAGATCATGGCAGGGATTATGATCCTTTGAGGCAGCAGCTGAAGCACCTTAAAATTCAGTATCCTTCTTTCCATGGAACCAATGATCCAGAAACTTATCTAGACTGGGAAAGGAAGATGGAGTCCAACTTTCAGGTTCAAGGTACTTTTGAGTTGAACAAGGTGAAGATAGCCATATCCGAATTCAATGGCTATGCTTTGTTGTGGTGGGAGCAGTTGGGGCTTACTAGACATCGACAGAGAGAGCCTGCTATCACTACATGGGAACAGTTAGTCACGCAGATGAGAAAGAAGTTTGTGCCTACACACTATCAGAGGGAGATTCTTAACAAGCTTAGGCGTCTCATTCAAGGCACTAAGTCTGTTAGAGACTACTATCAGGAGCTGGAAACACTTATGATCACGGCTGATCTAAGGGAAAGTGAAGACATGGTTATGTCGAGGTTTCTTGGGGGTTTAAACAGAGAGATTCAAGACAAGGTAGAGTTGCAGGACTATGAGGATGTGCAAGAAATGGTACATAAGGCAGAGCTGATTGAATCGCAGATCAAGAGAAAGGGAGTAAGGTCTACATTCACGCCTAACATGTCCAAGCCGAGGGAGTTCAGCAAACCCGCCTTCACCTAGGACAGCAAACCCGTGACAGCCACAGTCAAAGAGGAGGTTAAAATCGACTTCAAGCCCAAGAGTAGTACCTCTACAAGTCATATTAGGTGTTTCAAATGCCAAGGAATGGGGCATTATTCCAGAGACTGTCCAAACAAGAAGATGTTTCTTCTTCAAGAAGGAGGAGAGATTGTGCCAGTAGATAGTTCAGAGAGTGAATCAGAGTCTGAACTCTGTGAAGAAGGTGAACCAGCAGTCATGGGAGAGATGTTGGTAGCACGCAGAGCTTTAAGTGTTCAGGTTCACCCAGATGATAGAGGACAGTGTGAGAACCTATTTCACACACGGTGTATGGTTCAAGACAAGGTCTGCACCTTGATCGTTGATGGTGGAAGCTGTACTAATGCAGCTAGTGAAGAGATGGTACAGAAGCTTAATCTCAAGACTACTTCACATCCAAGACCTTATCAGCTACAGTGGTTGAACAACAAGGGAGCTTTGACAGTTTTGCAGCAAGTGATGGTGAAACTAGCGATTGGGAAGTATGAGGATGAGCTGCTTTGTGATGTTATTCCAATGAAATCAAGTCATATCCTTTTGGGAAGACCATGGCAGTTCGACAGAAGAGTGTTTCATGATGGTTACACCAACAAGCAAACGTTTGAGTTCAAGGGACGCAAGGTTACTCTTCTACCGCTTACATCCAGCGAAATCTACAAGGACCAACTTCACATGAACTGCAAGGATACAGAAAAAGTGTCACACAGCCTGTACATCAATCACAGCGAGTTCAACAAGCTATTTGATCCAGAGATGACCACATTCATGTTTGTGTACAAAGAGACACTCACCAGTACTAAGTCAGCAGGAGAGCTTCCACGCGAGATGATAGAGATTATAGAGGAGTACAAGGATGTGTTTCCAGAAGAGATACCTCCAGGCTTGCCTCCAATACGTGGGATAGAGCATCAGATTGATTTGGTACCAGGTTCAGCTCTACCGAACAGACCAGCTTACAGAACTAATCTGGTAGAAACCAAAGAGCTTCAGAAGCAAGTAGAAGAGCTGATGAGTAAGGGACATATCCGAGAGAGTCTCAGTCCATGTGCAATACCAGTATTGCTTGTACCAAAGAAAGATGGTTCATAGAGGATGTGTGTTGACTGCAGAGCTATTAACAATATCACAATGAAGTACAGACACCAAATTCCGAGATTAGATGACATGTTGGATGTATTATGTGGATCAACAGTCTTCTCAAAGATAGATTTGAAGAGTGGGTATCATCAGATCAGGATAAAGGAAGGAGATGAATGGAAAACATCTTTCAAGACCAAGCAAGGGCTCTACGAATGGCTAGTCATGCCGTTTGGTCTCACCAATGCTCCTAGCACCTTCATGCGAATAATGAATCATGCTCTCAGACCGTTCATAGGCATCTTTGTGGTTGTGTATTTCGACGACATACTCATCTACAGTAAAGGTCTAGAAGAACACTTAGAACACATCCGCCAAGTTCTAAATGTTCTTCGTTCTCAATCCCTCTTTGCTAATTTCTCTAAATGTTCATTCTGTACTACTGAGGTTGTTTTTCTAGGCTTTGTTGTGAGTGCAGAAGGAGTTAGAGTGGACGATGAGAAGGTCAAGGCTATCAAGGAGTGGCCAACACCCAAAAACGTGGCAGAAGTCAGGAGCTTTCATGGACTAGCAGGCTTCTACAGGCGATTTGTGCAAGACTTTAGTACTATTGCAGCGCCACTTACAGAAGTTGTCAAGAAGGATGTAGGATTCAGATGGGAGGAAGCACAAGAGAAAGCGTTTTCAACCTTAAAGGAGAAGCTTATCTCTGCCCCTATTCTTTTACTTCCTGATTTTATGAAAACTTTTGAGATTGAATGTGATGCTTCCGGAGTGGGTATAGGTGCTGTTTTGATGCAGGATAGGAAGCCAGTAGCTTACTTCAGTGAGAAGCTAGGAGGATCGACATTGAACTATCCTACATATGACAAGGAGCTGTACGCCTTAGTTCGGGCTCTTCAAACGTGGCAGCATTACCTGTGGCCCAAGGAGTTCGTTATTCACACTGATCACGAGTCCTTGAAGCATCTCAAAGGACAACAGAAGCTCAACAAGAAACATGCTAGATGGATGGAGTTCATTGAGACTTTTCCCTACACGGTTAAGTACAAGAAAGGTAAGGATAATGTAGTCGCAGATGCATTATCCAGGAGGTACACTCTCATTTCTACTTTGTCTTCTAAGTTAGAAGGTTTTGCTGAAGTAGTAGGACTTTATGAGACTGACATTGATTTTGCTGAGAGCTATGGCAAATGCCATAAGTTTGCTTTTGTAAACTATTATAGGCAGGATGGATATATGTTCTTTAAGGATAGATTGTGTATACCAAGAGGATCCATGAGGGAGCTGCTGATTAAAGAAGCTCACGGAGGTGGACTAGCTGGACATTTCGGAGTGTCAAAGACTCTACTTGGACTGCAAGAACACTTCTATTGGCCTCAAATGAAGAAACACGTTGAGAAGGTTTGTTCTAGGTGCCATATCTGCAAAATGGCGAAGGATAAGGTACAGCCTCACGGCTTGTACACTTCTCTACCGATTCCTTCTCAACGTTGGACTCATATTTCTATGGATTTTGTTCTTGGCTTACCTCGAACCAGAAATGGTAGAGATTCTATTTTTGTTGTGGTTGACAGGTTTAGCAAGATGGCTCACTTCATTGCAAGTCACAAGACGGATGATGCTGTTATTGTAGCTAACTTGTTTTTCAGGGAAGTAGTACGCCTGCATGGAATGCCTCAAGTAATTGTCTCTGACCGAGATACCAAGTTTCTAGGACACTTCTGGAGGACGTTATGGGCTAAACTAGGAACCAAGCTTTCATTCTCAACCACATGTCACCCGCAAACAGATGGACAAACCGAAGTGGTGAACAGGACGCTATCTACACTTCTCAGGACCTTAGTGAGAAGCAATCTCAAATCATGGGAAGAATGTCTCCCACATGTTGAGTTCGCATACAATCACGCTAAGCATTCTGCTACCCTGTTTTCTCCTTTTGAAATTGTTTATGGTTTTAATCCACAATCACCTCTAGACTTGATCCCTTTACCTTTAAGTGTGAAGTGTAGCTTTGATGGCAAAGAAAAGGCTGAACAGGTGAGGAGGATACATGCTAAAGCTAAGGAGAACATAGAGAAAAGGACCAAGCAATATGAGAAGCATGCGAACAAGGGTAGAAAGGAGCTCATCTTTGAAGAAGGAGACTTAGTGTGGATTCACTTACGCAAGGAAAGGTTCCCAGAAGAGAGGAAGAGCAAGCTTCTACCACGAGCTGATGGCCCATTTGAAGTCATCAGGAGGATCAATGATAATGCATATCAGATTGATCTTCAAGGTAAGTATACCATATCATCTACATTCAATGTTTCTGACTTGCTCCCTTATTATGCAGATTCCGATTTGAGGACAAATCCTTTTGAAGAGGGGGAGGATGATATGATCGTGGCAAGCAAGGAGCCAGAGGCTGCAGAGCAACCGGAGGTGGTGGAAAGGATCACTCGTTCAAGAGCTAAGGAGATGGCCAAGGAAGCTCATTCACTCATAGTTGACGGGTCATTCAACCTACCAATGATCCAAGTCTTTAACATATCCACCTTGAAGACTTCACCCGGTAATGAGGACTAGGTAACTTAGGTGTGAAGTTTGTACTCTTTTTCCCATAGCTGAGTTTTGTCCCAATGGGTTTTCTCAGCATGGTTTTTAATGAGGCAAATGGATCACTACGTCGAGTTATCTAGAAATCATTACCAAAGGGGAATAATGTACTTCGGTACTAATTCAAGTGACTTCCGTAGTACTACAGATCACTTGGACGTTTTGCTGTTTTCTTATTTCCTTAAAACGTCTTGTTGTTTTAGTTTTGCACTTCTTGTTGTTTGGAGTGTCGAGCCCTAGGGTGTTTAAAACCCAAAGCTACGCCTCTTTTGTAAACACGTTTTGTGAACTTTCTTCTCTCAATTTGAATTCTTGAATGCGTTCTTGATTTCTGGGTTTCTATACACTTTGTGATTCAGAAACTCTTCACTTGTTACAATCCATATCACCACCTAAATAATCTATCTCCATCTAATCATTGTTCTATCATTCGATCATCACCATATCCCTCAATATTCACGATCTCGCATCATCATCTCCACCGTATTTGCCACTTCCGCACCATCATCACCGAGTCTCATCATCATTCATCAGTCTACAGCCTTCATCAGAGTTTCTATCCTAGGGAGATCCTATCAGAAACGAAGCCAATGAAGAAGTAATAGTTGGTGAGGATGAATAGTTTGATGAAGAAATAAGAGTGGAAAGTAATGTGGCTGGCTTTGTTGATGTGTATGATGAGTATGATGAGTATGCAACGCCAGTGGAATCAGGTGAGGAAGATGATGATAAGCAACAGTATGTTACATACGTGAAAGGCAGTGGTGATCTGAAGTTTAGACAAGTCTTTGACAGCTTAGAGGCATTCAAAAAAGAAATAGTGGACTATGTGTTGAAGACAGGAAGAAATATCAAATATGTGCGATGGGATAAAGATAAATCGGAACTTAAATGTGCAAGTGGATGTGGACATAAAGAAGATAATCCAAATGAAGATGGAACTGAAGGAGAGAGGCCAGAAACAACTGAAGGAGAGAGACCTGAAACAACTGAAGGAGAGAGACCAGAAACAACTGAAGGAGAGATGCCAGAAGAAGAAGAAGAGACAGAACCATGTGCATGGCGGATTTACTGTTGTTATGAAACTACATTGCAAAGTGGATGGTAAAAACTTTTAATGATGATCACAGCTGCAATGTTAGTGGGTATAGTAAGATAATCACTCAAGAGGTTATTGCTAGGTTGTTTGTGAATGATTTCCGAAAGAATCTGAAACTTATGCCTAAAAGCATTCAAGAAGAAATCCACAAATGTTGGAACTTGATTGCATCAAGTGATCAATGTAGGAAAGCAAAGGCAAGAGCATTGGAGATGATACAAGAAGAGCATGATGAGCAATACTCAAGACTCAAAGATTACAGCCTTGAGCTATTAGAGTAAGATCACTTTCTTAAATAATTGTTTTTGTGATATGCCATTAGTAATAGTTACTCTTTAATAAATTGTTTTTATTTCTTATTGTTCAAACGAAGGATCAACTGTGGAGGTAGAGACACTTGAGACAGAAGGTGGACTAGATATCTTCTACAGATTCTATGTTTGCTTTGCTAGGATTAAGAACGCATGGTGTAAGTATTCGCGACCAATATTTGGCGTTGATGGTTGCTTTCTCAAGTATTACACAAAAGGTCAGTTGTTGACTGCAATTGGAAGAGATTCAAACAACCAGATGTATCCCCTTGCATGGGCTATTGTTGACAAAGAGACTGAAGACAATTGGTTGTGGTTCCTTAGCAAGCTGCAAGCTGATTTGAATCTGAGAGATGGTTCTGGTTTTACTATCATTTCAGATAGACAAAAGGTAAGTATATCTTATAACTAGCTGCAATGATTCTGAATATTTCAGACTCAGGTTATAACTCAATTGTTTGATGGTTGCAGGGCTTATTGAACGCTGTTTCTCAGCTACTACCACAGATTGAGCATCGTATGTGCGCAAGACACATATATGCTAACCTAAAGAAGAATCATCCACATAGAGCTGACATGAAGAAATTATTCTGGAAAGTTGCAAAGAGTTACAACAGCGCACAATATACCAAACGGTTGGAGAAGCTGAAGATGTATGACATGGGTGTGTACGAGTCAGTCATGCAGAAGAATCTAAAAAACTGCAGTCTTGCCTATTTCAAACCAACAGCCTCATGTGATGATATAAGTAACAACAGCCTCATCTTTGCAGCATGAACACAAAGAGTTTATGATGACATAAAGCAATGGAAATTTGTTGAGTCACTTTATATTACAATAAATTTTTTATTATGAACCACAACCACATATTCAATATATTAAAGAATTACCCAATATAGGTTAAAGAAAGGTTTAATTATACCTTATGAGATTAGTTCATATATCTGATCATTCTAGATCTTATATGAATTTGACATGAAAGTGCTAAATTTGATATTGTGGAATTCTTTAGAGAAAACTAATTTTGGTACAATTTTTTGAACTTTATGATTAAAATTTACTTTTTTGTAAAACGATTATATATAATATATTACGATATTTTGAAATGTATATACTAACCTGACATAAGTTCGATGAAGATAGTAAGAACGGTAAAAGAGAATTGAAGGATCTTTTTCATCCACGATGATAAAAATGAATGGATAATCTTCAAAAATTTATAGAGAAATAACTAATAAGAAATGTTACTTATATATATATATATATATATGTATGGAAGAAAATGGATGTGTTTCACACAAAACATGTCTACTTTGAGCTTACTCCCTTCTTTAATTCCGATCTAAAAGGATCTTGATTTAGTCAATTCATTTTTTCTCATCTGTTGTTGTGTTTAAATTTTAGACCCGGTCATTTTTTACTAAAATGTTTAGTTCGAACAAAAGCGATGAAATGTTTTATACAACTATAGTTTGTGCTTTTTAGATATTTTGAAAGTTTTCTAGGAATTTTTAGAAACTCTGTAAAGATTGTAATGATTGATGTTAGCTTAGTTAATGATATTTGGATTGCTTGCCATCTAGTATATATTTATTAGCAATCAATGAAGTAGCTCATCCAGTCAATCCTAGCTACAACGCGCGCGAATCGATCCATTCTTCTGAACCATAAAGAAAATAAGATACTTCTGCTAATGAAATTTTTCCATGTGCTTTACTTTGGTGAGATCCAACACTATATCTAGAAACCATGAGATTCTACCTATCAACCAGAGGCTTTCATACTCTTTCCCAACATCATTTACACACACATGAACCTGTAGATCGACGAAATTATTTTTATCTGACCGGACTAACATAAACGATAAATCCCAAATGGATTTTGTTTCTTTGGTCTTAGGCGTATGTTGAAGACCTGTTATGTCAATCCATGGTTTGCAAGAGCTCCCATATTCAAGGCGCAACAACAATTTTCATATTAGACCGTAAACACCATCAAAACCAATGAGTATTTTTCATTTAATTTTGAAATCATGGTGTATATCCTTTTTTAGATTTGGTTTTATATTTTTGATGTTGAATAAGAAAGTTTTTGTTAGAATTTTATTAATTTTGTCAGTAATTTTTTTTTTTGTGCAGAATTATATAACATAGAATACAACGACTATTTTATTTCCAATCTGCGTTATGTAACAAATTTTTCTTCTCGTAAAAATTGCCAAAATGTTTAAATATAATAGTCTGCAAGAACATTATATATATATATATATATATATATATATATATATATATTAATTAATAATAGAAGATATATACTTTAAAATACCAATAAACCAAAAATTTCTATTATAGTCCAAAAATACCATCATTAATTAGTTTTTTGTTGACAATACCATTACAAACCTTTTTAGTATAAAAATATCACAAACATTAGAAATGATTTTTATAAAGTTAATAATTTAAAGATTTAGGGTTTACATCAATCATTACAATTTTTACTAAGCTAAGATCGGTCATTACAATTGTAATAATATTTTGGAATATTAGGCGTTTTAGTACGTTTTCGAAACATAATTATCAAACTAGTACATTCACTATTTATTATTAGCAAAATCCATGTGACCACTGTTTACAAGACTCTCTGACCCTCACAAACATTTGATATTTACACAACTTGCCATTGAGACATGTTTATCGATAAAACCAAAAAACAAAACAAAACAAAATGATTTTAGTTTTCTCCCATCTCTGTGAAGTTGATGTTTGTTTTCTTAAATTGACTTCATGTTTAAAAACACGGTCGTTGAGGCACCGATCAATCGCTTGGGAGCGGGACTCTTCCGAGATTTTACCCAAATCGGAAGTAAAATCGAAAAAATGAAAAAATAATAATTTTTTCATTGATAAATGATATATTTTTCATTGATAAATGATATATTTTTTTTGCTTGATGTTGGGTTTAACATTTAGTTATCAGAAACAGTTGAAATAAAGAAGAAATCGATGGAAAACGAGTAATTTATTGACCGACGGCCATGAATTAGAGCTGCAGGTTCAGAGTGGAGAAGAGATCTGAAATTGACGATTTTGCCCTTCATTAATAAAATTAAAAAAAATGCACAAAATGGACTCTACGGAAGTTGAACTAGTGATGTCTAACAATGCAAACAGATTACTAACCAACTGAGCTGTCTCTATTTCTACTGAACTACATGCAACTGAAGTATATAACCTCCAAAATTGGAAATATTATTAATTATAAAAATATAAAATACCCTAATTAAAATTTGTTTTCTAAAAATTTTCAGATATATAAAAATAATGCCTTTAAATAGAGATGTGTACGAGATATATTATAACTATACACACATATATGGTTACATCAATCCGTACATTTATAGAAGAGTATGGGTTATAATAGATCCAAAATCTTCGTTTTTATGGATTCACATTTATGGTTATAATCTATCCCGTACACATATATATGTCATAATGGACTTAATACAACCCGTATACATATTTTGGAGTACGGATAGCAATGACTCAGTTGTACATAATTTTCAACCCGTACACTAATATGAGAGTACACATATATATGTTTTCAAATAAATATGTGTACGGATAGATTATAACCGTACTCATATTTATGGGTACACCAAAGTGTACAGACAATACAATCCGTACATTTATAGAAGAGTATGGGTAATAATTGGCTTAATACTACCCGTACACATATTTTGGAGTACGGATAGCAATAACTCAGTTGTACATAGTTTTCAACCTATACACTAATATGAGAGTACACATATATATATGTTTTCAAATAAATATGTGTACGAGATAGATTATAACTGTACTCATATTTATGGGTACACCAAAGTGTACAGACAATACAATCCGTACATTTACAGAAGAGTACGGGTAATAATTGGCTTAATACTACCCGTACACATATTTCGGAGTACGGATAGCAATAACTCAGTTGTACATAGTTTTCAACCCGTAAACTAATATGAGAGTACACATATATATGTTTTCAAATAAATATATGTACGGGATAGATTATAAGTGTACTCATATTTATGGGTACACCAAAATGTACAGACAATACAATCCGTACATTTATAGAAGAGTACGAGTAATAATTGGCTTAATACTATCCGTACACATATTTTAGAGTACGGATAACAATAAAACGGGCCAAGAAATTAAGCCCAATTATAAGTACACTGGATTCAGCCCATAAAATTCCCTCTGCTTCCACCCTCTCTCCTTCTCCTCGGGTTCCACCCTCTCTCTCTCCTCTAACAAAACCAAAAACCCACGTAGGACTAACTAGTAATCTCTACCAATCTCCTATGTCCCACCATTATGTTCTATCTCTACTCTCCCCTATCTCACAGCCACCCACTTTTTCGATTGTAAATAGTACCTGTATGTATTTAATAATTATGTTTCATAAACGTACTAAAACGCCAACATTCCCTGATATTTTCTGAAATACAAAATAATAATAATTAAAAATATATATATAATTTAGCGATATTTATAAAAATTGTTCTATTTTTATCACAAATTAAACAACCGGAAGTCAACCCAAATAAAATAGAACCATCATCTTTCAGTGGTAGGGATATTATATATTAATCATGACTCATGAGTCATGAAAGACTTTTAAAGAGAGAAGTGGTCGATGTTGCGCCACTTTGGCGTTAACGTTGACGTTTTGAATATATAGAAGAAGCAATAACATACTAACCTACAGTCAACAATTTCTGCTCCATTCGTTTTGACCCCCATGTGATGCCATTTTGGAATCTTCCACCTAAGTTATTATCTTTTCAAAATCTTATTTGTCACAGACAATAAATAAATTTTACAAAACACCGAAGTCTAGCGAGAGGGCAAGGTTAAGTTGACCAAACTATAATGTTTATCTCCTGATTTGATTGGTCATAACTCACAGGTTTTTGGCTGCATATAGAGTCTACTCGGTCAACAAATTAAATTTTGTATTTTCTTTTAAATTCATAAACAATAATTTCCAACTTGCTGATTGATATGCGTTTTGACCGACTTCTAAAGATATCACGTTCTAGAATTGATAAAATTTTGGTTATAAAATCAGGCTCTTCCCATTATAGTAAACACAAGTCATGAGATAAACCTCAAAACAAAGGATAAAGTTTATTAAAAATAATAATGAAGACATTAGTTGCGAAGTGTTTCCTTCTATTGGCTCTTGTATGTAGCTGCAGCAGATTCAATATGGGATCTTTGCAACAAAAATTCAAACATCTCAGCAAGCAGCAAAGTCTCCAAGAACATCGATTCTCTTCTCGCTACCCTTGTCTCAAAGACTCCTTCGCAAGGTTTCATGACCACAACTTCCTCAAGTTACAACGACAAAGAGAAAGTTTATGGACTTGCTCAATGTAGAGGAGACATTGGCAAGACCGATTGCTCGACGTGCATCCAAGACGCGGCCAAGAAAATCCGCGAAGTCTGTCCTGACCAATCCGACTCACGAATCTTGTACGATTTCTGCTTCTTACGTTACAGCCAAGAGAATTTCATAGGGAAACTTGATACGGGCGCTGGTCTTATATACTACAACGTTGCTAACGTAACCGAAACCGATCCCAAAACGTTCGATAATGAGCTTGGGGCACTCTTTGACAAAATAAGGTCTGAGGCCGTTTTGCCTAAGAGTCAAGGTTTAGGTAAAGGTAAGAAAAAGCTGACACCTTTTGCGACACTAAACGGTTTGGTCCAATGCACGAGGGACTTATCCGAGTTGGATTGCGCTCAGTGCTTTGCGACTGCTGTCGGGAGCTTCATGACAACTTGCCACAACAAGAAGGGTTGTCGTGTTTTGTATAGTAGTTGCTATGTCCGGTACGAGTTGTATCCTTTTTACTTCCCTCTTGATCCGGCTAAAACCGGTCCTAATGTTGGTAAAATTTCCTCTGTTCGTCTCTCGCCATAGTCACAAAATCTAATACAAGAATAAGTCTGAATCCAAAGAAAGAGTATGCTCTTTCCTTGTTTCTTCTATAAGATGTAAACAAGTAATTGGTCTTCGGGATTCCATCATGCGTACAAATAATTGGATCTTATACTGTATGTTTAATTTCTTTATCCTAAAGAAATATGTCATCCCTATTAATATAAACAATATCACCATCTAATTTCATGATTGATCAGACGTGGAGGTGTCAACTTTTGGTTACGTTTGTTTAAAAGTGGAGGCACAATTTTGTTCCACAGCCTTACACTAATGGTCTTCACTGTCTCTTAATCAGAATATAACCCAAGCATAATCTTCATTAAGTACACAAAACTCATCGGTAAGACCATTTACTAGACTCGAACTCATCATCGCTGTCCCCATAACCATCCGCATCCTCTCCATAATCTTCATAATCATCAAACTCGTCGTCTCCAAGGACCCTTCTCACATGTCTTTCTGCAGTCTCCTCGTCTTCTGATTCATCAGAGGCTTCACTCTTTTCTTCATCTGTTTCATCATCATCATCATCATCATCTTCTTTTTTTTCTTCCTCCTCGTCTTCAGAGATCTCATCTGGGTAATCGTTCTTTGGGTGCTCTTCAGCTGAGTCACGCAAATTAAAAAAAAAAAAAAGTAAGTACTACTTCTTTCTTGACTTCCGGTTTCTATGTCACACAGTACACAACCATCAATGCTCAACAATGCCAGTGATAACTGCTCAATGTTTAACTCATAATAAAAAAAAAGATATCTAAGAGCGCTGGAAAAGCAAACGCCACAGAACAAGAACTACGAAATTCTAGTTAAATAAGAGTGGATATGAACATATGGATGGTTAAAAAGTGTACCATTTGAATCATCAGAGTCGTAGTCTGATTCATCAGGTCCATCGCAGAAGTCATCTTCATCCTCGACTATGACACTGAAAAAAAAAGACCCAACAACTCATATTAGCAGCAGGTGACACAAGAGACAAAGTGAAGTAGTCCTCGGGAAAACGAATACGCACAGAGGAAACTGGCTCTTGCAACTATCTTCGCTGACATCCATCTCATCGTTCACAGCATAATAGTCATAAACATATTCTTCAGTGCGACTAGAATGAATATCAGCCTCAATCTCTTCAGCTGCTGTTGGAATACACTCTCTGAGAAGAGGCAAGAAACTAGCGAGCATTTTCTGGTCCTCCAAGGAAGTAACCCTACGGAACAAGAGTGCAACTTTAAATACCGTGATTCTTAAACTACAGCTAAACTACTTCTGAATCTGAGATCTCAATTACAAATACACATACTAGGGAACTTACTCTTGTGCAGTGTCTCGTCTTTCTTCAGCATCAACACGAAGAATGTCATAGAAATGACACCTATCATGGATACCTTCCTTGTTTCCCTTCCTACTCCGCCATATCTGCTCAAACCGAGCATTCTCTGCAGCAATCTAACAGATAGTGGAAATTTTGATTAAATTATTACCGAAGTCTCAAGTTAGTTATCTAAAAATGGTATTAGATCTTCTCCTAAGATGTTTATCTCAGAGAAACTGTTTGACCAATAGGCAGATACCTGTTGCAGTTGTACAGCTTTGGTCAGGCGCTGATCCTTTCTCTACAGGCCAAAACGAAAAGGAATTAAACCATCATACGAACAAAGTTCAAGAGTTTGAGAATCTTGAATTAGGACTAAGAGTTCTTAAAACAAAAACAATGTACATTGTCTTTCTTGAATGAAATTTTCCGTTCGTCAAACTTTACTTTACTGCCACTTTTGTCATTAAGATCAGACTCCTGCAGAACACAAAATGATGACTATCAGAACAAACAAACAACAACAATAACGTGCAGGGTTTGTAACTAAACCGGAATAAGAAAGTTCACTAACAAAGAAAGAGTGGATAATGTCAGCCGTGGTATCATAGTCCGTGACTGTCTCCAAATGCCGCACTAGCACCTTCTTTGGTTTCACGTCCTCTGACACAGAAGAACCTATATCCACATAAACAATACTGAAGTTTCACAGAGTCCAAACCATAATCACATAAGCACAAAGATCCAGAGATAATATAGTATATTACCTCTCTCACCTGAATTAGAAATAGAAAGCTGTGATAAAGCCAGAGTCTGCCGTTTGAGTGGTCTTTCATTTATCTCCAACCCTAAATGCCAAAACAATATCAGTTTTTCACCGTCCACACAATAGCTACAAACAGAGAGATCAACTACCAAAGATCAAAACAGAGCACATCCAGCAAAGAGAGAGAGAGAGAGAGACGAAACTTACAGAAAGCATCGAGCAAAGACTGTCCAACTTTTCGCTTAACTCTAACAATCACAGGCTTCTCTCCTACCTCATTCTTTTGAGTAGAAGAACCTTCACCCACCGCATCCATAGTGAAACCGCTGCTAAACATAAAGAAACCAAAACTCAACTACTATAAAATTATCATTCTTTTAGAAAGGAATCTGGAGATACAGCAACCCATATGGAAAGAGAAACCATCCACACTCAGGCTTAAACCAAGAACAATCTTACTGTGCTTACGACTGAATTGGGAATTTTAAAGAAAATAAGGTCAAAGGTTCCAACTTCCATTGTACAGTGTTAGTAATCACATAGACACACAAAAAGATTGATGCTTTTATCGCTTCACCAGTTAGAAACGAACACTACTCTCTATAAAAACGGCTAACAAAAAAACCCACAATTCAGCACTGTAGAAGCAGCTAGATTAAGCTGGAATCGTTGTTATAGACAGCTCATGGAGGTCTCCAGTTTTGAAATTTACTTGAAGAATCAGGTAGAGAGAGAAGAGAAACTTACCCTCTTTTCGTTGAGGTTTTTGGTTTTTTGATTGATTGATTGATTGATTGATTCGAGTTGAGCTCTACAAAAAGACTGAGAAATTTAGAGAGAGCCCTAATGCTAATGGTGGGAATGAGAGAGGTCGAAGAATTTAGCTGCGTTTTTTTATTACAGACTACAAAAGAAAACGACGCCGTTTAGTTTGTTGTTCGGTTTTCCATAATTTTGTGATCGACCGGATTGAATTCCATCAGATAAACCGGATTGAGCTCGACCAGAAATCGAACGAGTGGTCGGATCCGCTAAAAGTCTTGTCTTCTCAATCATTTTGATTTTATTCAAACGAACATGTTGATTTTATGTAAAATAAACTAGATATTTACGTGCGGGACTATTTTGAACTTTAAAATAATTTAAGTACTGTTTTATAAATTTTAAGTGAACAATATGTTAACTCAATATATTATGTAGTGCATAAGTAGTATGTTTGTGGTGTATCGTGTTATAGTAAAGTTAGGATATCATATTATTAATTAAATTTTATGTAGTATAAAATATACAGATTTTTTACGTGTCTATTTGGTTTGCAATTTATAGATAATAGTATTTGAAATTTTTTAATTTTTTTAAATTATATATATATACTATATTGTGACATTGTAATTTAGTTTGTTTAATCTATTTATAATTAGACACTTTGGAATATACAGTTTTGTTGTTGTGTATATAATCCTTTTAATTTTTGAAGTTTTAAACTTTCAGTTGATCCATACTAATGTTTTCTTTTGTTATTATTATGATATGTATGTGTATATAGATACTAGATAAGGACCCGTCCGATGTACGGGTTTAAAGTTTTATAAATTATATTAAAATTTATTATCCGTTATTTATAATTTTTTTTATAATACACCGATTTATATCAATTTACAAATCTTTTATGTATGTTACTATTAAAAGTGCATTTTTACATCTAAATATACTCTATGTTACAAATATATTCCTTATCACCCACCTAGAAAATATCTATATGAACACATTAAGCCAACTATTTTACTTTCACTTCTACATAGTTTTTTAATTAATATAATTATTGGTTGAATAAAAAAATATATTACATAATATAATAATCAATATGTATCATCACAATAATGTATGATCTCCATGGAGAAAACCTCAGCTCAGCCTCATCCCTTATGGAGAGAACCTTGCGTCCAACCTCTTCAACCATGGAGAGAACCTTGGCTCTGCCTTTCTCCCTTGGGGAGATAACCTTTTGTCCAACCTTCTCCATCATAGAGAGAACCTCGGTTCTGCCCTCCTCCTGTGTGGAGAGAACATGTTCACGTCTTTTTACTATCTCAAAATAGATTGCTCCGACAACCAATAAAAGTAAAAAAAATTTATATCGTCACAAAATCTTTTGATAGTAACTAATGTTAAATTTCTCAATGTATTTGTAGAAGTGTTTTTGACACACCATGATGTAGCCTATGTCTCTATAACGCCTCAATCGCCACCTTGCTTAGTGAGCCCATGTTCACTCTCAGTCCATGGACTCACCTTCCTAAATGGACCCTACATCTATTTCCAGCCCGTGGACTCACCCATATTAGATGGCCGGTTTCTATGAGGCTTTAAAAACTTGTTGACCAACCCTACAAATCAAAAAATTATCTTTTCATGTGTTTTGTCCTCACTCGCACAGTTCTGACAATCGCTTCCAGGAAGGTCACCTGTCATGAAGTTCTCTCAGGACCCTTAACCGAAAAATAAGTGCATTTTGGTGATGTGGCCAAATCAATTATATTAAACATTTCCGCAAACTAGGGTGTCACAGTCTTTGAGCTCCTATGGATCTATCAACAATGATTTATGTTTTTTCAATCTATCTATCTATGTTTGTTGTAAGCTTGTGTTTGATTAGCCTATTTTATCCATCCATTAGGTTGATGCGCTTTTATTCGTTATCTCCCTTTGGGATTGAATGAATAATGCTAACAATTATGTTTGCAAAAAAAGAAAGGTTTATGACCAACTAATCAAGGTTTGACATAATTAAAGAAACAATAGAAAATTATAAGCACGGTAATATATAAATCCCAAATAATTTAAAGATGAAAATATATATTAAATAAAACAATCAAAAAATACTACAATAAAACTTTAAAATACAATATTTGGAAAAGAAAACGCATATATTAATCTTTTTTTTGGGTCAACATATTAATCTTACATATTCCCAACTGAAAAATGAGAAAGTATGAGAAAAGTTTGGTTTAAAAAAAAATAAATAATTTACCTTCTCATTAAAAAAAATTTCTCAATTAAACAAAGTTGAAAGCAGTATTTTTAAATAAATTATTTAAATATAAGACGATCTATTTTTATATAGAAGTGAGTATTCAAAAAAATTTAGAATTAATAATTAACTGTATATTTTTCTTAATCCCTTTTTCAATTTTTTTAGAATTAATAACTTAAAACTAAAAATAAGAAAATAATATTATAATTTCAAATTTTATGAAATATATATGTATATATATATTATTCTTATAATTATTTAAAAAACTTTGTATTTTTATAATTTCTGTAATTTTTGATAATTATCTTTTTACATTAATATTTTTATAACAAAATATTTTATTTTTATTGTAGTCAAATTCTTCCAATTAAATATTACCTTTTACACATGTCAAAATCTGAGATTGATAACTTGACACATGTCAAAATCTTGTTAATTACTAACTTTCAAAACCCAACTTTATATAATAAGATGTTAGCAATGAGGAAATTAAATTAAATAATAATTTTTGTTATAGAGAGAGATATATGGATCATGTCTTCTTCTTCTACAATTGGGAAAGTTGATTTTTTTATTTATTTTGGTCTCGACCGACTAAATAGGTAAGATCTGGGAAGATATCGGATCCAAAACTCCTTAAAATCTTGGATCCAAAATTTTAGGATAGCAATGGGTTTAGGCCTTTATAAGAGAGAGTACTTTGAACAAACCCAAGTTTTACAAATTTTTAATAAATTAATAATTAATGTTAATGGCATACTTGTAAATAAGTTTGAACTTGAGGATTTATTTCATAAATGTCTCCAAAAATGTATATATAGATTTGTAAAATAATATGTTGTGTTGTACAATTGGATAGAGTTTACGAATTGGGAATTGGATAAAAAAAACTACATATATGATGAAATTGTTTTCCTTTTTTTTGTTTTCTTTTTGGGCAAAACCTTTGGTAATAATTTCATCATATGTGTACTTTTTTATCTTAAATTTATTAGTGTTGAAATTAATAAAGGAGAATTAGGTAATTTAGCTTAAAACCCCTAATTATTTGAGGAAATTATGTAAATAATGTTAGTACGTAACTCTTTAAGAAAGTGACTTTTTTTTTAGGGAGATTTACTTAGATGTTATACATTTTAGGTAATATTACCAGAATCTAGAAAAAAAAAATTATTACTAGAATATTTTGGGTATTTTCAAAATACTCAGCGTGCTCTTGTTTTATGTTACCGGAAAAACGTAATTACAAAAATATCATTGCTACGTCAGACACTACATCAGAAATCGCTGACGTGTATTAAATAACTCAGCCATAACACGTTACAGAGGTAATGACGGCTGAGTTATAAGTATGTTGCGGCTGATTTATAAAAAAACATTTGAGTAAGAGCGGACGGCTGACTTAGAGCATAACTCAGCCAAGCGTTACGGCTGACTTATTAAAATCTGGCTGAGTTATGCTCTAACTCAGCCGTCCTTACGGCTGAGTTTACCCGATGGTTGAGTTGGCTGAGTTATCACTACGAAATGGCTGAACTAACTTTTTTCGGGTGGCTGAGTTATGAAAAACAGCTGACTTATGAGATGTAGTTACGACTGAATTATGGTTAAAAACTATAACTCAGCCGTGATAGGCTGACTTATTGTACAACTCGGCCATTTTACGGCTGACTTAGTAGCAAAAGATTAATTACTAGAATATTATTCAGTTACGGCTGACTTATTAAACGATACGGCTGAGTTACATATTTTCAGTTGATGAAGTGGCTGAATTTGGCCGCCATTTTTTTGCTTTTTAATTACTGTAATGTTATTCATATTGTGACTGAGTTATAATTTGTTTGATGGCTGAGTTTTATTTAGGCTGAGTTTTATTTAGGCTGAGTTATAATTTGTTTGATGGCTGACTTGCCATGTCAGACGCATCATCCATGTCAGCATTCCATGTCATCATCTTTCTTCCCCGGAAATATGAAACGTCGTTCCTTCGACTCTTGTTCTTACATGGTTTTTACCTTCTTCTTCACCTTGTTCTTCTACTTCTTCTTCATTTTCTTCTTCACCTTCTTCTTTACCTTGTTTTTCTACTTCTTCTTCACCTTGTTCTTCATTTTCTTTCATGGATCCAGTTCCGGTACTAGTTGTTTCCGGTAATTGGATAAAGAAACAGAGATATGTATTTTACACCGACGATAGAGGGTGTATAGTGTGCAGATAGATGGAGGCACAACACACGACAAGCTTGTGGAGCTTGTTCTTGAGGACTACGGATTGGACGCGTTTAGCCATGAGCTAAATGCATGCTCTCGATGTAAACAAGTTGGGCACAATGCGAAAACTTGTCCGATGCAGTATTATTGTAATACATTTGTTTTATTTTGTGCAATAACTCAGGCGTCAAGTATTATAACTCAGCCGTCATATTAATCGACGAGACCTTTTGTTTTCCCCTTACAGATTATTCCTTGTGATAACTCAGCCACAAAGCATTATAACTCAGCCGTCATATGAATCGACGAGACCTTTCGTTTTCCCGTAAATACTATAACTCAGCCGTCAGGTACTATAAATCAACTGTTTGCTTTTAGATTATTTCTTGTGATAACTCAGCCACAAAACATTATAAGTCAGCCGTCATATGAATCGACGAGACCTTTCTTCTTCTCGTAAATACTATAACTCAGCCGTTAAGGTTTTTTTTCGGGTTGTGACGTGGAAAATCGAAAATGATGTGTATTTTAATTTGCTGATGTGTATTTTTTTTTTTTAAAATCAAAATCAAAAAAACTAAACCAAGGAGTAAAATTGTTATTACACCCAAGACACTAAACATTTGAGCAATTTTTAGAAGATTGTTAGATATAAGGAATAAACCAACTTTTGGATAACATTTGAGTAATTCTTTCTTTAGAAAATTGCCTTTCTCCTTTGTAAAGAAACACAAACCAAACCGACATAGTTCTGGTCTACTTTCAAACCTCCTTAACGACCTGGTTCATTATCCGAACCGGTTTTCTGAACCCGACGACAATAATCTACATTGTCCCATTCATTATATTGATTCGGATAAAGCAGTTTAAGATTTTCTTGTCCTGATTCGTTAACCTACTATATATATTTTGCATCCTCATATACTAAATGGGTTTTGTTTTCACTATGTGAACCAAAATATGAAATTATAAATGACCTAGACCAAAACGTAAGACGCTAGATATTTTTCAATTTTTTAGTTTAATAGAAATATGATTAATAATAAGTATATAAAATATGTACATGCCAATTATATAACTATTAGATTAGGAATCACCCGATGTGCGAGTTTAGAGTTTATAAAATAAAATAAATATTGTTAGTAAGTAAAAATTATCTATAAAAGTAAATAAATACACCGAAGTGTCCAATATGATATTTGTTGTAAAAAGTGTGACTAAGTGATTGAGACTATTAATCACATTTTCTTTGAATACTCTCGCTCGTGTGAAGTTTAGGATTTATCTCTGACTCCGGTCTTGTCAGAGGATTTTCCCATTATGAGTCGGTGTACTCGAATTTGGATTTTGTTTTCTGTAGGGATGCCTCTCAACAGGGTGATCCTAATCAACTTCTTCAATTACCATGGATTTCATGGGCAATCTGGAAGGCTATAAAAAAAAATCGAGGTTTAGAGATCAAGGCGAATGATATAACTGCTCAGGCTTCGGGCGATAAGTTAGACTGGGAAAAAGCGCTCGCTTTTATAGCGGTCATGTCAGCTCCATCTTCGTCTTCGGATGTCCAGGTTTCTTCACCTCGTTGTCAGATTGATGGTTCTTAGAAAACAACCAATGTGCATTCAGGATTGGGCTGGTGGTGTTGCGTTGGTGAGGAGCGAACCATGTTGTTGGAGGCCAAGTGTCTAAGACAGACCTCCTCCCCCTGCATTCGGAGTTAGAAGCGTTGTTGTGGACCATGGAGCGGATACATGCTGCAGGAATCGCTTATCAACATTTCGAGACTGATTGTGTTGAGTTACTCACTATGGTGCAGTCTCCTAAATATTTACCATCCTCTCCAACCTGCTTGATGAGTTTAACTTGCTAGATTCCTTCCCACTATTCTCCATCTCTTGGATCCCACGTGTGTCAAATACGAAGGTGGATTATCTTGCCCGTGTTTCGCGCTCTCTTATCTCTGAAGTTTCTTTTGTAAACCCCTTCCCTCTAGTTTAGGCAACTAACCGAGGAATTTCCTTCTAATTTATTGTTTGGTTGAAAAAAAAAAGTAAATAGATACACTTTTAGTTAAAGAAAATAGTTATAGATGAGTTAAAAGTTATTAAAACAAAATTAAATTTAACAAAAAATATATATTTAATTCTTTTTTAAGTAAAAACTATGTATAAAAGTAAAGAGATAAACTTTTAGTTATAGAAAATAGTTGTTTTTTTTTGCTATAATGCACTAATAACTATCCATTTACAAATCTACTATCTACATTACCACTAAAAATGTATTTGTACATACAAATATATTTTACCGTTAAAATATACTCTTTAGTCTTTACTACTACCAACAAATTGTCTTTATGAAGACATTAAATAACCTACTATATGTCTATTCAGTTTAACATTTTTATAGTTACAAAAACGCATATATTAATTTTACATACTCCTATCTTATATATATATATATATTACAATAACAGTCTTTTAAAATAAATTATTTGATTGGTGAAAAAAATATGAGACGATCTATTTTTATTTTATTTCTTTTTACTTCAACGATCTCTTTCCTTATGTAAAGGTGAGTATTTACATTGTTTTAGAAACAGTAATTAATTGTATAATTTTCACAATCATATTTTTTTATCTTATATAAAAAATAATCCTTTTTCTTGTAAAATTAGCAATTAAAATTAAAATACGCAAACAATATTATAATTTCAAATTTTATGATATATATATATATATATATATAATTTTTTATAATGATCTTTTCTAAATTTTGAAGCTGTTTAGATTTTATAATTTTCTTGTAATTGCTTGTTAATATTTTTAAACTGTTAAAAACAAAACTTTTGTTTTACATTTGGAAGTTTAGAAAGGTTTTTTTCTTTAAAATATTTTAAATAAAATTATTATTTTTTTCTCTATTTTGCTTTTATATAAAACCTTTTACGGTAGGTTTTGAATTTTTCTATTTTATTTTTAGTAAATTTAGAATTAACATGTGTCAACATCGGAATGATAAGATTATATCATATTCCATCTAATCTCCCCAGCCCCACCTAATTGATCAATTTTTTTTCTTTTGATTAATATTATAAATTATGAATAGACATGGATTTATCACCATAAAGACATAAAATAAACTTGTTGTGTTAATTTAAAATTAATTTCTATGTTTGTTTGAATTATAGTTTTTTATTTAGACTATTGAAGAGAAAGTAATTTTTTTTTATAGAAATTATACATAAAATAAATAGAAAGTTTTAGTAAATATAAAACTAAATATCTTGCTGAAAGACAAGAAAATTGTCATTTTAGTTACTAGTTAGTACAACCAATATTAAACGAAAAAGACATATTAAAAAGTTATAAAACTTAACCCTAAGAACTTATTTTATATAGAGGCATACCCTATTGTATCTCAATCTCCTTCCTATGATCAGCACGTACAAAACAACGATCATGAGTACCGGAGAAACTTTTGATTCCATTCCGACTGATCTCTTTAACGAGATATTCTCAAGGTTGCCTGCAAAGTCCATATCTAGGTTTCTCTGCGTGTCGAAACTATGGGGGTCCATGCTTAGGAGTCCATCTTTCACCGAACTGTTCTTGACCAGATCATGGGCTCGTCCACGTCTCTTATTCGCCATCAAACAACCCAGTGAATGGCGCTTCTTCTCGTCGCCTCAGAATCCATATGATGATGACACTTCATCTCTTGAAGTAGCCGCCACCGATTGTCATGTGGACTTCCCTGGTAAGTCCATGTTCAGAGACGACTGTACGTGTAGCTATACCTCTGGTTTGTTATGTTTTCCTAATGTGCCGAGCTTGGAAAACAAGAGCGGGGATGCTCAGTGTGTGATATGTAACCCTGACACAGGACAACGTGTGTTTTTACCTAAAACGAAAACAACGGGACTCAGCTCGAGATTCTTTTCTAGGGTTTGATCCGATTGACAAGCGATTCAAGGTTTTGCATTTGGTTGAGTTCAGTAGACCTCATAGTACCATCCCACATAGATTTTGTTTTGAAACGGTTCATTATATTCTGACATTAGGGACTGGAAAAATGAGTTGGAGGGAGATCTCATGTCCCTTAGAGTTAGAGCTTCTTCCTATTAATAAAGGGATATGCATCAATGGGGTTTTGTATTACTTAGCTAAACGATTGGAAGAAACAGATTTTGTTGTAGTTTGCTTTGATGTTAGGTCTGAGAAATTCAAGTTTGTTGATGCAAGCTGCTTTAATCATCAAGCTCGTGTTACATTGGTAAACTATAAGGGTAAATTAGGTGGTATTTATTGGTTGTATGAAGCCAACGGTGGAATAACCAATGTCCAATTGTGTGTGTGGATTCTAGAGGATGTCAAAAAACATGAATGGTCGAATCATGTCTATACTTTTGGTGATGGTGATCTCGGCGGTGCGAAATTTGATTGCGTCATTGGAGTGACGAGTACAGGTGAAATTGTTTCTTCGGATGATAGTGAACCAATCAGAGTTTTATACTTCAATCCTGAAAGGAACACTGTTAAGATTGTCCGAATCCAAGGTATCCGAATCCAAGGTTTTGAGTATGGTAGTCTTGTTCACGCTTTTGTAGACCATGTGGAAGATCTTAATGCTAACAATGCAGAGCCACTCAAGTCAAGGCTAAACATCATTGAGAAAAGGCCATCAAAACCACAACAACAAGGTCGTCGTGCATCATCAGGAAAACAATTAGGCATATGCAAACTTGCTCCATCTACAAGTTTCATGCAGAACTCGTACGATTTATTAGCTAACCTAGAGTGAGAGGACATATATACATGTATTGCTCGTTATTGGCTAGCTAATCTATGACTGTGTTCTGCTCTATCACTATATATATGTTGGCTTTAGCTATTTCGTTCTTTCTTGTGTTTTACTTTTACAAATCAAACCGAATCAAAGGCAAGAAAAAAGATTTTTAAAAAAAAAACGCAAACCAAATTCGATATGGTATAAATCTAAACCGGTTTGGTACAATCATAATACCCAAATAGGTTAGCTCTGTGACGCTCATCAGCTATGCTCTCCTCCGTCACAAGGAGACGACTCGGTTCGCTTCAAAACGGGGCTTCCTTGCTCCGGTTCATGAGAACGGAGGTAGGTCAGCCAGACGGCGGAACAAAATCCCCTTCTCTACCGTCGTCACTCAAGAAGAAAGAAGAGAAATCGGAATGGTGGATCGTCGACGGGGAGATGCACGAGATGGGAGATCTATCTTTTTGAGAATGAATTAAGACCAAAACAAAGAAACAAGAGGCGAAAGAGAGTTATACAACTGTAACATGAACTGAAAATACTTTAAAACGAAAGAAGAAAGATCAAGTAACCCCAAATAATCAAATAGAAGAATGGGTGCAAAATTAAGAAGATGAGCAGTAAGTAAAATCAATCAACCACTAGATAAAGGCCCTTCTGTATACAATTACAAAGGAAGTGTAATGACAAACTTGGAAAGGAAAAAACTAAGAGAGGTCACTTGTGCTATGTACTTATGGTGAGGACCTACGATGAGGATTGGCGAGCACGAACGAGTGCGTTGAGTTCCCTCACTTGGCTTCTCAACCGCTCTGGGTTGCAGAAAAAGTCCACAAATACCCGCCTTTGGAGTTCCACGTCCTTTGCGTGATGCTTCACGATCTGCAGCAATTACAGTATATTCAAATTTTCTATTTCACTCTAATACATATCCATTTGTGCGAGCGGAAATAAAATTAACAGATTAAGACTCGCCTCTCTTTTATTGCGGTGCTCGAGCGTGACCTCTTCCACTGCTGTAGAGAGTTTGGAGTTGATTTTCCCCATTTCGTCAAGTTCTTTCATCAGCGGCTAATGTTACATGAAGGAAACAACATGACTTAAACTTCCATGTATTGGTTTAGATTAACTACTCAAATTTGTAACTGAGAATTATTTTACCCATGGTGTCAATATAGGCTGTGCCGTAGTTGAAGACGCAAAGAGTAGTTGCTGCAGGTTCTGAATGTGGGTACACCTGAAAAACAGAGGAAAGACAATAGTGATATATGAGGAATGAGGAATGAGGAATGAGGAATGAGGAATGAGAAAATAATCCTCAGTTACAAATTTGAGTAGTTACTGCGTGTTTCTGTGTACGAGAGAATAAGGAATGTTATGAGGATTTTGCACTTACAGTTCGTTAATGCATCTATTTCTGTCATCTGGAAGGGAATTATCGAGGTCAGACTGAAGAGACGACAAATCCGACTGAAGAGCAACTATCTGCTGAATGATGGCTGGAGCAGAGACATAACTTGAAAGCCCGGTCTGGGCATCTATAACAGGAAGAATGAAGGTTGTCAGCCTAAATTAGGTTTGGATAATACCAGACAAAAGGGAACAATTTGTGTAAAACAACAGAGTTGACTACTTGAGTGAATGCTCAAGAGATCTCTAACTCCATGTAAAAAGCTGTCACGATCATCTACTGCTCCTTGTTCTTGCACATCGGATGCAGCTTGAATCAGTGCTGAACACCGCCCCTGTATATATAGTGTAAAGATTAATTAGTTTCATTATCTGAAACTTGCAGGAAAGAGTACACTGAAACTATGACTATGACCATACCACACGGCTTCTTGTGGCGGAGAGGTAACCCTGAAGTTCGGATTCAATTACTTTTAGCAGAGAGAATGCTCCAAGCATGTTTTTCTTTTCTAGCTGGCATGCTAATTTCAAGAACTGGTGTCTTGCTAGCTGATTAACAAGATGATTGATGAACTGCAACAAAATTTTCCGAAATGAAAGACAGATTGACAAGTAGATCTTGATATCTCAAACACGGAAAACACGCAGTACTGTGTCCAACATATCTTGAAGATATCAAATCAAAAAAACAAAAAACAAATAAAACTGAAGGCCAACATACCACTTTCTGTTTACTAATATACAGCTCTTGACGCATGACCTTTAGATCGTAATCACCTAGAAGGTTATGATGAAAATCATATGAAAGCCCAATATTGTCGAAGAGCAACAAGTAATAAGCAAAGTGTAAATGCTGAATACCTTGCAAGATATAGGTGTCCTGGAGTTGAGCAAGCTCCCAACATAGTTCAGGAATCGTCTGAAAAGAAGAACATATTAAGCAAGTATGTAATTCAAAGAAGTACCAACTTGTAATAGTTTAGGAAAGAGGATACTTGAAATGTCAAGAATTGAGTATATAAAACAAACCTCAGATAAAAGTTTTTCTTCTTTCTGATAAAGGGTTGAGATTTCTTCAACTAGATCTGCATGTTTTCTCCTGCACAGGTATGAAAATGATCACCGGAATACAGTATGAAAACGTCAAAGTCTTGCTTCAATTATCATGTTCTTATACCTTAGAGAATGCAGATCAAAATGAATATGAGCTTCAACTGATGTTACTTGAGATTTGAGTGTCAAGAGGATAGCTTGTTGCTTAGCATTCTCGACCTGGGCTTCAATCCATTGTCTCTCACTTGTTCCAAAGCTGTGAATAACAAAAAAAAATTCCTAGGAGAGTGAGAAAACTTGTATGCGCGAAAATACCATAATTTTCTATGCCACTAAGTGGTCTCCAGTATTTTTGAAGTCTGGCCAAGTAGCAAGAGAGACCCTTGTACATATACAATTTTCTGAACTAAAAGACTTGATTCAAATCTAGGGTGATGGTCAAGGTGAAAGATGAAAGTTATATTGCCGTAGTACCACATAAAACATACATAGATCGAAGTCGTTGCAGTTCAGCTACACGTTGATGCTGTGACTTTTCCAAATCTGCTGCATTGTAAATAGATAAGTTAAAGATGGACAATAGTTTCGAACAAGTAAGAATCATGCACAATAAAAAAACGGAGGAGATATATTCTACAGAAGTTACATAATTTTCAGGCAACGCAAATGTACATCTGAAAAAACACAAATCACACTGTAGTAAAGTTACCTCGCAACATGTTTGATGTATCATCAAGACTAACCCATGAGCATTTTGATTTTCCTTCCTCCGCAACTAAACGGTATGGCCCCTGACATGATAGCAGAAATATTCACATTAAGCTGAATAACATTATACTTTCTACATTCTCAGAAATTGTCAAACCATACTATGGATAGGATCCCAACTAGCTTGAATTTTCTATATGATAAAGAGAAGCTGAAATCATCAGCAATGACATCCACTTACTGTGTCTAGTTGCTTTGCAAACCACTGATTTAGCTCCTTTGTGCAGGCTGAATCTCCAGCCAAGTAGGCCTGAAAATCCGAGTATGCTAAGTAAATTCCATCCTCTGCACATATGAAAACAGCCAATTAAGTTGGCTAAACGAGTTGATGAAAATTTAACGACATAGCTGTCAAAGCCCCCTTCTTCGTCTACAGAAAATACAACTTACTGCCTCCATGAAACTCTTAAAACAGATAACTAATAGAAAAATACCAAAAACGAAATCTTAGCTACAAAGAGAAACCAATCTAACTAATTGATCTTTCAAATAACTACCAGATTCGCAACTACCTTATGCAACTAATTTAAAAGTATAGTGCATTAAAGCCAATTACAAAATTCAGCTTCAAAGAAGATTTACAGTAGTTCACCAGGTATGGAAAAGTGAAACCAAAAGAGAAGGTATAAGAAGGAAACCTTCGCCGGAATGATAATGTGCCAGCTCTTGAGAAGTGGAAGCCAGTCTTCCTAGAACTCCATTCATCTTAAAGGAAAATATCAAAAGTAAAAATCACAAACTTATAAATGACCAAAAGAATTCCACATTCCACTTAACAATTGTCTGAGGACATGTATCAAACCTGCAAATTTCTAGCAGATAAGCTGTCTTCTATTGTTGTTATCTGTCCAGTGACAGCAGAAGTTGCAGCAACTCGAGCACGTCTCCCCTGGATCAGAGCTGAAGATTGGCCAGTGAGCAAATCATATTGAGTCTGTAACCGCCTTAGCTGTCTCTGCAACTCTAAGGCTTCAGCCTTATGCGCCAGAGTTGCATCTCTGTCAGTTAAAAAGAATCTGTCAGTGGTGCTGATCTAATTATTTGTATCTACAACTACATCAACAAAATCTAGTTATGAACACCTGTGAGAACATACTCAATAAGAACCTGAATGTCATACATGAAAATCCAAGTGATGAGAAATAAAGTCCCTGGACATTTCTCACAGGGAATAACAAAATACATTTATATAAAAACACCACAAAGAAACTTATAATTACTAATGCAAATGCCTGATGACCTAAGGAGATAAGTGACATAAAACCGAAGTAGTCAACAAAATTAACCCACCATGCACCATAGGTCAATAAACTTAGTGCACACATGATATCCCACACTAAGAAACCTGGACAGTTGTACTTGTTTCAAGTGATGTGAAACTAAGTCCTTGGCAAAATTAAATCAAGAGCATTATAATAGAGGGCATGGAACAGAAAGTACAGAATCGCATATAGGATATGAAGGTCTAACCTTACTTCTTGAATACTTTCTTCTGCTCCAAAAACCGCCTCCTGATTATTTCTCCTGGAAGAAAATGCTGATATGCTATCATAAGCCTGGTCCAGATCCTCGCCCTGAATCCATGCAAAAAAAATGCATAGTAAGAAGGCAGGGGAATTAACAGCGCAAGAAACTCTTAAAAAGCCGAGGATAGAAGAATGACACAAGGAGTTACCTGTAAGAGCTTCCCATCTCTTTGAAATTGCTCATATCTGGATACAGAAACAAGAAAAACAACCAATTAACCACTGATATATGAAATAACTACATAGAGAGAAGCACATGGACTTTAACGGCAAAGAAATGTATCTGAATAAGTTCCGGTAAACCTAAAATGCAGCAAGACATTGAATAGTGAGAAAATAAGCTTAGCTATCAACAACAATTCGAAAGTATAACCCCAATGATTAGCCTAATTGCGATAATTCAAGCTTCACCCAAAATGGAATATATACCCATTTCACCAAAACCAAAACAAATTCAACCTAATCCGGAAACCTAACAACATTGAGAAGTGAGACATTCGATTTGAATCTGAGAATGGGAGCGAAATAAAAAAAAAAAAAAAAAAAACATACAGTGATAGTTCGGCGAGAGAGAGGACATTGGAAGGGCGAAGAGAGGAACAGATCCAGTCGAGGATAGGTCGAGCATCGTCATACTGAAACGGCCATTCGAAGCTGTCGGGATCTAATTTTCCGGCGCCTTCGTAACCTAACTCCGCCACGAGAGAGCACAGTCTCGCGCTGCTCATCACCGATCGCCTTTTTCTTCAGCGCTGGTGGTTGAGGGAAATTATACGAATTTGCCCCTGAATGGAATTTTGAAATTCACAGTTGTTTGTTGCCTCTTAATTCAATTTTGAAAGTCATATGAAAAAAAAAAAACAAACATTTGCTTTTTCATTAGTGAATAATAGGTGATGTCTCCTTTATTTATTTTTTGTTGTTCTTTCATGTAAACAACAAACAAACAAATCAAAACACCAAAACTCCTCCCCCTACAAAACTTTTACATGGCAAGTGAATGCAGCATGATGACCTAAATCACGATTTTGACTAGGGCCGTGGTTTTGAACCGAACCACAAAATACTTCAATCTTGCCGTACCGAGAATTTTGGTTTTGGTTTGGTTCCGATTTTCTCAGCTGAGCCGAACAGCACATTTTCAATTTAGGTTTGGTTACATGAGAATTTTGATTTGGTTTGGGTAAACCCGATCAGTTTTTTTCTGTAATTTTTTTAAATTAACCGGACTCTACCAAAATTAGATCGGTTTTCACTAATATCCAAATTAAACCGAACTGACTTACCCACTTAATCAAAAATATACAATTTAATCAATTTTAATCAATTGATTTAACCAAGAACCGAAACAAACCAAACTAAACCATTTCATTTCGGTTAATTTTGGTAACTAACTAGAAATATTTCGGTTAAAGAAGAACTGTAAAAGCCGGCTCATCTCAGTTTGGTTTGGTTAACCGAAGTCGCATGCCATAAATTTTTGATGATACGAAGATAACTTTTTATTTATCTTGGAAATAGTACTCCCCTCTTATTCAAATTATTACTCCCTCTGTTTCACAAAGAGTGTCATTTTGAGAGTTTTTCTTTGTTTCACAAAGACTGTCATTTTGTATTTCCAATGTGATTTTTAACATCAAATTTTCTAATTTACCCTTAATCCAAAGCTTTTCTTATTGAATTTCAATTATAAATTACTCATTAAATAGGGGCATATATGTAAAATTTGCACAAAGAGTGTCATTTTGAGAGTTTTTCTTTGTTTCACAAAGACTGTCATTTTGTATTTCCAATGTGATTTTTAACATCAAATTTTCTAATTTACCCTTAATCCAAAGCTTTTCTTATTGAATTTCAATTATAAATTACTCATTAAATAGGGGCATATATGTAAAATTCAATTTTTTCTTAATTTGTGTGTAGTTGGTCAAAATGACACTCTTTGTGAAACAGAGGGAGTATGAGATATTTTATATAAAAGCACCCGAATCATTATTTTTAAAAAAGTTTAATCAATCACAAACAAAACCGAATAAAAAAATAATAATAAATACAAAATTAATCTAAAACTTATCTAGAAAATGGAAAACAATCTTATATTATAAAACAAAACAAAATCTCTAAAACATCTTATACTGTGAAACATAGGAGTACAAAGCTGTGATCAAACTATTGTTAGATTACAAATTGATGTTTTAAATACTAGCGGGTATTCTCCTTTATTGTTCTGAATATGTTTAGCAAAATGTCCATATATGTGACTACTACGATGAATGCTTGTCATGAAGCTTTAAGCAGACATTGAATTCACTTCTAAACATATGCACTCACTTGTAGATTGATTAAGCTTTACTTCGTCTAGGAAAATTCTTTTGTTTGTGTTGCATAGAAGAGTACAGTTCTCTTTGCATTCACAAGAAGATCTAAAGCAAGATACACCGCTAGTACTTGCTTGTCTATTGTACAGTCCACCGAGCTTTCTCATTTATTTAATAGACTATATTAGGATTCGTGCCAGAGCACGGGTGGAAATTCTTTTATATTATAATTTTAGAATAAAATATAATTTATATGATTATTTATTTAAAAAATTAGATAAAATATTATGCAATAAAACCATATGCTAAATATGATGGCTTGAAAAAAAAACATCTATTTTGTAAGTTTTATATTGTTAATTTTGTAATTTTATGTATGAGAAATGACTATGTTTGTTGTTTGTTTTTATTTTAATTTTTGAACATGTTTGGTGAAAATTTTTTAATATGACCCGTGTTTAAGTAAGATTTTATTTTCAACTGCACAATAAGATCTCGGAAATCACGATTAAGTGTGCTAAATTGCCAAGATTTTATTCCTTTTTACGCCTAGAAGTATATTTTTATGCTTAACAGTATATATTTTGTAACAATACATGAAATACTAAAGATTTTATTTTAGAAATTGTATAAATTAGAATATTCTCTTTAAGAGGATTCTTTGGGATATTTTTAAGTATATTCATATAGCGTACAGATTGACCAACTAATCTATAATTTTTTTTTATAACTAACCTATATTTAATTTATAACTTATTTTAAAACCAATTTATCAAAATTATATAATCTATAAAAAAAGTTGTGTACTTCCGTTTTATTCCCTCTGTCTCTCAAAGATTGATGTTATGTGATTTCTTTTTGTCCCATAAAAATTGATGTTTTACCATTTTTAGTTAATTAATATTAAATTTTTGTAAACTTCAAGAAGTGATCATTAAAAAATTTTAAAAATCTCAATAGTCATTGGTTTATATATATATATAATATCTTTTTGTAAAAAAATAATATTGTATTTAAAATCAATAATCATTGTTTCTTAATTTGTATGAAATCCCTCAAACATCAATATTTGAGGGACAGAAGGGAATATTATATAGGGGATAACCAAGTTGCATAAAAAATAGTAAAGTTTGTTAAGGGTGGACATACACTTCATAAAAGCCCGTCCACAATCTTTCTAGGTCCGACACAAGGCCCAAGAATAAGACCCAACGAGCAGACGGCGCCTTCAGAAACAATGAGGGCATTTTGGTCATTTAACGATTTGACATTTGTTTATAAATATGAGATATGACACTTGAGAAAATAGAAAAAATATTTTATCAAAAGTAGTAAAGAAAGAGTGAGAACGCTGCCAGAAAGGAAAATGACACTTTGCAAGTCAATGAGTCATCCCTGTCGAGCGTCTCTCTACTAGCTCGTATTAGCTTACATTCGTCTTGGCCTTGTCGAGACATTGTAGCTCGTCGACGAGCCTTTAACTCAAAATCTTGTATTTGGCCGAGTCTTGTTAATAAAGAGAACTTCGACCGTTTGCCTAGAGACTTTGGCCCTGATTGGTAACGGCTGTTACTTATGGCTGTAAAGACTTTAACTTTAAAATTTTAGCTGTAGAGAATTTGGTTGTAGATGCTTTAACTGTAGAAACTTTAACTGTTAAAATTTGATTGGTAACAAATACTTTTAAAGCTATAGTTGTTACTTTTATTATTAAAATATATTGAAATGATGATATTAATGATGATAATGAAAATAAAAATAATTATTATTGAAATGGATCTTAAAAGAAAGAGAAAAAAATAAGAATAATTAATTTATAAAAATAAAATATGTAAAATATATATATAAACTTGTGGAGAAGTTTTAAATATAAAGGAAGGGAAAAAAATAAAGTTTTTATATTTTTTTAATTTTAAAGCCATTTTAAAGCCTGAATTTGAGGCTTTAAAAAATCTGAGAAAATAACGAAGAGAAAAAAAAATGGCTTACAAGACTCTAAAAAAAAAAAAGTCATAAAAATCTGATTGGCAAATTATTGGCTGTCAAGTCTTTTATTTTATTTTAAGTCTTAAAAGTCTTGTGCCAATTAGGACCTTTAATTTTCTGATTAGACAACATTTGTACATCAATAAGGTTTCGAGGTTAATGGTGAGACTTTCTTTCATGTCTAGTAGGCAACCAACAAAGGTTGTCCAGAGAGTGACACGTTTTCGCATTTGTCCTATACAGAGAGAATCTTCATCATTAACGACGAATGTAAAAAAAAAAAAACGACGAACGTCAAGGACCAATAAGGTAGAACAAGTGTACAACATACCAATCACCAGGTCTCACTTCTGTTTTTTTTTGATAGAAACCAAATCTCTCTATAGGAATTACGTACGTACGAAGCAATCAACGACAACACATTCTACTCCAGTAAACGCATACTAGTCTAAGAGCGCCGGTACCAATAATTTAATACCATTAAGGTGAACAATATACACATTAACAATCGATCTATTTTCTCAACAACAACAACAAAAAAATGTTTTCGCATGCATAGAAAAGAGATAATTTTTGGTAAAAATAGATCTGAAATCCAATTATTTTAATATGCGATTTGTTATGTTTTGGAGATACATAGAAATCAAAACCCCATGAAAATGGGGGAAAAAGGGTTACCACAGGAATACAGTGTGGTGATTCAACGAAGGTAGCAACCACAACTATAACAGTTGCTTCTAGTCTTATATTGAGCATTGTTGTAACCACATGAATAACATCTTGACTTACTAAGAGAAGCCTTCATTATCTCCACGGCAAGATTTGGGTTACTAGCGACGAACAACTTGAACTCATCAGAGATAGCAATCGTACTTATGTTCGTTATGATATAGCTAAAGGCTGCATCGTTAAGTACTTTGTCAAAAGGGATTTGAGCGAGCTCAAGGAGGTCAAGAGAATTCGACAAACTCAGACAAATATAAGCTGGGTTCTGCATAGGTCTCGTAGATGCGGAATCTCATATTTATCAGCCGCAAGATAGAGTGACCGAGCATGTTTCTTCACTTTCTCAGAAAGCATAGAGCCATCACTGTATATAAACTCAACAAAAGCTTCCAACTCTTCTTGTTTCATATCTGAGAGAGTGATTGTTTCCACCTGCTTAGCTGAAGTCTTAAGCTCGTCTGATTCCAGCATCTTCTTAAAAACCTCAGATCTTGATGCCTATTCAATTTCCAAACATACATAAAAGATAAAACTTCATTAACAACACGTCAACACCCCAAAAACAAAAGCATTTCGAGAGATTAGAGTTGATTCTTGAATTGAATTAGATGATGATATCAAAACAGAGAGAAGGAAGCATGAAAAGAAGAGACCAGAATAAGTTTGTGGGCAGAGATAGCTGAACCCTCATCATCACTATTAACTGCCTTGAGCCGTACGTCAACTTGCCATTGTTCTGCCAAAACCTTTGCAAGTCCACCCGAGAAATGCTCTTTGTTATTTGGAGTTGCCATATCAATAGGATAGTATATTTGTCGTTGCAAAACGAAAGTGGATTATATAGAGAACATAATGAAAACGGTCAAAATGACTTATTTAATTTTTTCTTCCATCTGCTTCCATTTTTCAAGACTTTGGAAATGGAGAAGACACAAATACGATGAAATTGCCAAGTCCAAACTCTTAATTGGCCTCGCCTCCTCTCTTGAAAATTGTATTACGATATAAAATGGTTAAAACACAAGTATATATGAAGATACTATAATTAATTATATATACTAAAACACAAGTACTATATATTAAAATTAATTTTAAAAAAAAAAGTATATATGAAGATGTTTAAAACATGCCATATAAATTTAACAAGAAAATAGTTTTCCAGGGTTTTTAAACTTTACGTTGGTTTTTAACGATCCAGACACATGCTATATTTAGACAGAAAATTAATGAAATGTGAGTTATTCAACTTTTTGAGAAAGTGTGAAAAGGACAATTGAAGCTAAATTTATAAGATATGTATTGGTCGATCACTTCTATCATTCTATGATATACATTGATTAATTTTTTTGTGATGGTGATAAAATAACACGAAGGAGCAAAAAAGAACGAAAAACAAAAGGATTGATTTAGATTACTTTTGCATGGCCATAACTCATGATGATGTGAACGTATGCGTTTGTATAATCACCAACTACTTTTTGTCTTCGATTCGTTAGACCACATGTCTAAACACATTCAATCAGATTAAAATTAAACACCTTATGAGAATACAAATTTCGACTTTAATATTCATTATACAACGACGTAACGTACTAAATTGAGGTTCTATAATAAATAGCATTTGCCCTATCCCCAACAAGAATAAACACTTACAAGAAAATAGTTAAAATAAAACAAAATAAATAGAAGAATAAGTAGTAGTACTATTATTCTACTTATCCAATTACAAAACAAAAGATTAATCTTTTGCTTTATAATTTCTACAACTTTTCAAACTTGTAGTGGCATAAAGATTAAACTTCATCGCAAATAGTAAGTTGTGGAAATATTTTTATTCAACCTATTTCAATTGTTCTATTTTTATTTTTTATATGCAACATTTCAATGTTCTATTTATTCAACTATTTTCATCCTAAAAAAAATTCTCTATAGACTGTAAACTAAAAATATAAAGAAACAACCATTCCGCGACAAAGTAAAAAAGTAGAAGCTAATTTGATAAATCTATAGTTGCTTTAAATGTGCTTTAGAGTGCTACCATTCTCTTTCCCTAATTTTAAAGCGTGGCTCTCTTTCCTTTAATGACATTTGATTGCCATAATTCCCCCACCTTTGTCTTCTTTTCTTTCTTAAATTACCCACTTTTCCCCCTTTATTTGAACGTGTATCTTCTTTTTCTTTTCTTTCCATTTAATTATCCAAAAGATAATAGAAAGACGAAATAATTTGATTAGAAAATTAATTAAAAGAATTATATAACTTAATTTGTAATAGTTGTAAGTTGGAAGTTGGAACCTAATAAGAAGAAAGGCAAGACTTTCATAATTTACTTAAGAGTCACGCCCAACATTTATGTGATACGTTAACGTTAAATTAAGCTTTTGGTTATATAAACTGAATTGTTTTTTTGTCAACGATTGAAACTCAATTTGAAAGAAAAAAAAAACGAAAAACCTACTTTTATGAAAAGTTTGCTATAGAAAAGGTTTAAAAATACTGTGGAAAAAAATACAAAAAAAAAAGAGAGTATAATGATTTATAGCCGAAGAAAAAAATTATCTCTCTCCACGAAAATGAATGAAATTATGGTTAAATAAAGCATATATGATACTCCATATTCCACAAGATCCATCCAATCCATAAATTCCAAAAAGCAAGATGGAGGAGAAGATTTCGACAACGTTGTTTTATGTTATAAAAGTGTCAGCAGTGAAAATTTAAATGAAAAAGAGCGAAGGAGGTCATCAATCATTCACTTCACCGTATATGAGCTGGGTTTTGTGGAAAAAATATATATATATATATATATATATATGAGCTGGGTTAGAGATATCAACAGGATATATAAGTGATTTCGTATATTTGGGTTTGATAGAAAAAGCTATTTGTTGGAAAATAATTGGATGTCCTTTGTTTGTCCAAACTTCAAAATAATACTCTGAATATTTGTGAATCAATGCAAATAGTAAAATAGGATCTAACATGTGTGGTATACTGTGTATTGATAATTTTTGTTTCACCTAATTTTAATTAAATTCGTTTGATTTGACATATTTAATTATTAGTGATGTTAAAAAATAGTAAATAAAAATTTAACTTGTATTGAAACTCATTCCACCATATAATTCGTTCTATAATATAACACATATTTGTTATTTTTAATAATATATAACTTTTTATCAATTATATATATATATATATATATCAATTGCGGTACTTTAAACTTTTTAAAAAATCAAAATGTACTAATATACGATAAATTAAACAATTCAACTAAAAATACTCTTTGAAAGTCTTTATGAAAGCAAAAAAAAAGATTTTATTTTATCTGTATTTAACTCGGACTTTCTTTTGGTGCTTCCCTCTATGGTACACAAGGTTTTTATTCTTTTCTGGTTAAGCTTGTGAGCTCTCATTTATCTCTATGTTTTTGTTTGAACAATGGTTGTTGTTTTTCCGTTCTCTATTCCTTAACACTGATGTATGTCGTATAATTTTTTGTGCTTGGCTCTAATTAGCCTTATGTATCATACTCTAGCAAAGATGACTCTGATTTAAAGTCGAACGAAATCTTAGTTTGTTTAAAAAGAAATCCACAAAAAATTATGCTATATAAGTTCTTCTCTATCTTGAAAAGCATGTTATCATCCCATGCAATATAAGTTTTTCTCTATCTTGAAAGCATAATTGTTGTTATCAAAATATTAATTTCATTTATATACACTTCTCACTTCTCCGTATAACAATAGGAACACATATGAAAGTAACCTACCAACATTTTGAATTCACAACTGATTTTGTGATCGGATTATTACAAAATGAAACTTGGAAGAAATTACGTACTTTAGTAAATCAAATACAAGCAAGTTAGCAAAGGCACAAATAAATAAATAAAACAACCTTAGCTTCTTGCTAAACCAAGTCATTTATAAAAAAAAAACAGGGCCTAGCCAGCTTCCAAAGCTTGACAAATTATTTATTTATTAAATCCCACACATAGCTTAGAAGTTAGAACTCAGCTAACTATAATCGTTACTAGTCCCATTTATAATAAAACGTAAGTACACAACATTGTTTTGTAAACTATATAATTTTAATAAGTTGGTTACAAATAGATTATAGATTAATTGATAGTTTAATTGGTTTTAAGTTAAATAGTGGGTGCAACCTTAATTTATTTTAGGAAGATTTTATTACTAGAGCACATTGTTTCCGAAAATCTTAAAGGAAATATTTCAAAGAATCATTTGATATCATTTAACTTACCATATTAATTTCATTTAATAAGTTATTGATCAAATAAAATCTTTTGATATCTAACTTAATATATGAATTTGTTAATTATCATTATACTTCATCTCTCATTTTATATATGAGTCTGTTTATGAAACAAATAAATTATCATATTATTTATTATAATTAAAAAATATTTTTATTTCTGGATATACCATAAGTTGAATTTTTAAAAATAAATATAAATTGTTCAATCTATAAAATATTCAAGCTTTAGTAATATTATTCTTTAAAAATAATATCTATTGAATTAAAAAATTTACTGAGTAACAGGTTAAAATTAATTTTACTGAGTAACAGGTTAAAATTTGAATATGTAAATTCAATTTCCTATTTTTTTGTTGAATTTTATAATTTTATATAATATAATAAACTTTAAATAATTTATTTTAAAATATTTTTAAAATATTAAAACTTGATATAAAAGTTAGAAACTATAAACACTCTAAAAAATTGATTTGTTATAGCAATGTCAATAATATGTCACTATAATATGAAAGAATTTCAAGAAACCAAATATATAAAAACCAAAAATATAACAATATATTAACTTATTCATAATATAATAATATAATAATTTGCTTTTTAACAACCAAAATTACAAAATTATGCCTTATAATGACATTCAAGTCATGATGTAGAATATACATTGTTGAAATAACTTCACATACATAAACTTATACAACATATTAAAATTTTATTTTAAAATATAAAATATACAAAATTTTGTATAAAATAAAATTTAACCAGTGTTAAAACTTACAAAATAGATGTATTTTTTCATGTTAACATATTTAGCATATTATTTTATTGCATAATATTTTATCCAAAAAAACTTTAAAAACAATCACATAAATTATATTTTGTATAAAAATTACAATATAAATAAAATGAATTTTAACACGTACTCTAGCACGGATCTTAATCTAGTACTTTTTATTTTGGTATTCATTACACATACTCTGGTAAATTTGTGTAAATAACAGATATATATTTTAATGTATTATCAACATTTTGATAGTTTTTATTTGGTACTCACGTTTATAAAGTACTAATACATAAATGTTAAAAATCATGATTAGTTACTAATTAACCTGCGAATTCAAAGTACTAAGAGCATGTGCATTGGTGTAGGACAAATTTTGGTCCCTCAAATATATTAATCTTATTTTCAGAGTTTCTTAAGTTTGCATGTGCATTGGTGTAGGACAAAGTTTGGTCCCTCAAATTATATTAACCAAATGGATGTTCAAGATAGTCTAGAGTATTCTACATGTGTATAAATGATAGTTAAACCACATGGGAAACACTGTCTCTCCGCCCTTTTGAACATTGGACAAGTACATCAATACAGTGGAGATCCAATGACCACCGAGCTCTAGATTGGCCTGATCGTGAAAGTAGTCAACATGCCCTGAAGCCTTGAGAACAGCCTCAGGTGTGACACTGGGGCATTCAATTTCCAGCATATGCTCCTCATAAACGAAGTGCTGTAAAAAACACAAACATAGAGAAAAATCAAGATCAAAGTAAAAATAAACAAAATATTGTGTAAGTAAGTGAATAAATGAATGAATGATGCTTACTTACTTCACGCCAAAATTTGAGGATATTATTCTTAAGAGCGAAGCCAGGAGGACCGTAATCGTAAAAACCAGAGACACCACCGTAAATCTTGAAAGAAGGGAGGTAGAAAGAACGCCGCAGGAGAGTGTTCTACAAGGTTTGTCGGAAAATTTCACGGTCGTTTCCGGAGCTGAGCTGAGCCGGTTGTTGTTGTTCGGTAGGAGCGTCCATGGGTATGTGAACAACGGTGCGGGTTTGGAATCTACCATTAAACATTTTCAAAGAGACTTTCATCAATGACTGAAAGAAAGCTGCTTGCTAAATGATCTAAGTAACAAAACGTAATCCAGATTAACTTGGTCGTGACACAATACTACACACACTGATGATCAACTTGGTGACACAGTAAAATAATTGCTCAGACTTAAAGCCTCAAGTTTCTCTAGTCCCATATTGGAATTAACAATTCGAGACCAAACCAAACCAGCAAACAAACACAAATCGAGACATGAGAGAATCTACACAATGCACAAAACGATATAATCTTTTGCCAAGTTTAAAACAAACACCCCAAAATGATCTAAGTAAGTAACAAACGTACCTTGTGAGTAATTAACTGGTTCTGCTGCAATGGATTCGAAACTCTGTAGCTAGAGATGATTGTACTGTTCCCTAAAGTGTTGACAAACAGAACAAAAAACCCAGAAACGAAAGATTAAAAGACAAGACAAGACAACCCCAACTCTCGTTAAATTATCAATCAATCTCACAGTCTGATGGGTACAAACCTGGTTGCAACTAAAAAGAGTCGACACTTTAGCAGAAATCTTAGGAGAAATCTAATCGCTGCCGCCGATGTTTAACCGATGAAAGATCTCAAGTCAGGAGCTTGATGAACAGAGGAAGCTGAATCAATCAGGAACAAGCGAGACGATTTCAACGGCGGCGTTGATGAGACGAGAGAGATACACTATCGGAAGAGTAAGAGAAATCGAGGAGAGACTTACGAGAGGAAATCAAACCGAAGAAGAAGAAGGGAGACGAATTAGAGAAGAACGGCAGAGATGTAGCACACGCTGCCACGTGTAGCGAAGGACGGAGATAAATACGTCCCTTTTTAAGGAACGTCCCTTTGATAATTGGCGAATTTCTATTTAAATTTAATAATTTTATACTGAAGGACGCAGCAAAGGAACGCTGCTGCCCATGCTCTAATAGATATCTTCACATCATTTATAATTATTCGACCAACTAAAAATTGAGTTAATCCACTCAGTGATTATTAAGATATTGAAAGCTAACTTTGAAAAATTTGCCAAATGTCATTATAAGAATTAAGATTTCTACTAGTTTTTTTCTACTAATATATCAAAAAAAAAAATTATCATTTAGGACCCGTTATCTACTTTCTCATAACCTCTTAATATAGTCCACTCTTTTTCAAATCACAAAAAGGGAAAAAAAAAAAAAAAAAAAAAAAAAAAAAAGAGGTAAGTAGCTCTGCCACAAGTCAAACTTTGTGTAGACGAAGCTAAGCTACTATTCAACATTCCCCTCCTCACAGCTTTTAACTCCTTTCCCATCCAAGTCTCATATTTTTTATAATCTAGTTAATACAATATGGCTCAAAAGCTACATTGTTCTACTATCTTTTAGGATTCATCTTCTTCTTTTTTTTTGCCTACGCATAAATAAATACATACATAATAATTTCACAAAGCATAGTCTTTTTGATAATATATAATAATAAAGTGTTGTTTCTGACTCGAAGTCTATCACGCTTGTTCCTCCTTCAAAGCACCCGTGTTGGCAAAAAACACCTTGAAATGCACCCAAACCCACCTCCTCCTCCTCTTTTCTGCAAATTTCAATTTTTAACATTTTCCAAAAAAATCAATCCTTATAATAAAACAATAATCATCGAAGCGTATCAATAAAAGATTAAACTAACTAATTAACAAAATTAATTAGGTTTTAAATACCCTTTTGGATTTGACTGGGAGAGGTTGTGGGGAGACTTTGTACAAGTCTTCATCCACAGGCTTAGGTGCCTTCATCCTCCGCTTCACCACCGGTGTTGGACAGCTAGTCGGCGCGTTTAACTCACGCGCATCCGTCTCGTAGTTGTGTTGCTCCTTGGAGACATTTCTTTTCTTCTCCGCCCCCGGTTCTTGACCCACCTTAGCCTAAAAAAGAAACATTTTCCGGGAACATAAGACTAAATCAAGAAAACTCACGGCGACAAGTGTTGAATCAAGAATCAAGAACGTACCCGGCGACGAGGGAGGAGGATAACAGCGGGAGCAGCTACAAGGTGGTGGTTGTCGTAGAGGTCACCAGCGAGGTAAAGATCACGATCTTGATGAGGGTAAGGAGCGTAGTGAAGAAAAGCTGGCTGTTGAGTTGTCGCAGTCTCGAAGCACTGAGTGAAAGGAACGGCGTCGTTCCAGTCCCAGCTTCCAAAAGCCGGCACGTGCCCTCTCCTGCAGTACTCTCCTCCTCCGTATTCCTGATGATTGAAACAACCAAAATAAGAACACAAAAAGTTAAAAACTTTGTAAAACCCACAAGAAGAAGAAAGAAAGAGGAAGGAGCTTATCAGCTTACGTAGTCCATTGTAGTACTAGTGAAGTAGTGATGAATGGGTTTGATTGATGATGATGTTTGGATCTCTCTTCTTTAAGTAATCTAAATAGAGAATGAGAGAGAAGGGAGAGAGAGTATGTTAAGTAAATGACCAGATGGGTATTTTACATTACTCAACACTGAGACAAAAGTTGCCTTAAAGTCTACTTGTAGGGGAGTGTTAAAGAGAGAGAGAGAGATGGGGGACTCTGTGTCTGTGTGGTCTCTCTGAGGAGAGGAGAGTGTTGTTTTTTAAAAATAATCTTGTAGGGTAAGTGAATAAGTGAGAGAACTAATAATGAAAAATAGAGTTGGGTTTAGCTACTCTTCTTCTACTACTTTTCTTTTACTTTTTTAAACAAAAAATTACTGTTTTTTAATTTCTTTTTGTATAGTGTTCTGTACTAGTGTCTTTACTTTTAATGTTTCGAGGATTTTTATCCATTTTTTATGTTTTTTTTTGTGGCTTTAGACTTTGTTTTTACATTTGGTAACTTTTTTTCTTTACAAAATTTTTAAAAACATACTTCCTCCATTTCAAAATATATGATGTTTTGGAGAAGTTTTTTGTTTCATAATATAAGATGTTTTCAAGTTTCTATGTAACTTTTAGATTAGTTTAATATTTTTATTATGCAGTATTATTTTTGATTGGTTAAATTTGTTAAAAACATATTATATTTTAAAACGGAGGGAGTATTTTTTTTTCATGGTTGACAAAATAAACAAGACTTAAAAAACGTAACGTAACTTTCACTAACACTATTAAATTGACCAAGTTTTATGGATTCTAAAGCTGACTTACTCATTCCATTTATTGCTATCTTGTGAGTTTGGGTAAGAAAAATTCATTAATGGTCATTTCTCAGAATATCCAATTTGTGTTGTGTGGATTAGATTTAACATTCATTAATGGTCATTTCTCAGAATATCCAATTTGAAAAATGGAATTTTATTGTTTAGAAAAAGTGAAAAAAAAAAATTGAAGAGACAAAAGAGTTAAGAAAAGGAGCTTTAGGAAGGAAGGGGCCACATGCAACATTACCTCTGTTATGAAACTTTGTGCTCTGTGCAGTGTGCAACCAACAACAATACAATAACATTGCCACGACTCCAAGCAATCCCATACTCTCTATTTATTATCTTTTGTCAATTTCTCTTACTTTTTCCCCTTATTAAATTCCATCTTTTTACAGTTCATAATAATAAGTCTCGAATTTTTTAAACTTTTTTTGTTCTTTTATAAGTAATTGACAGAGGACAGGTGGGGTTAGGTCAAAATTACTGATACTGTTCTTCATAGCAGGATAATAAATTGGAACTGCTCATTGCAGCCTTTGAAATTGAGAAAACAGTTAAGAAAAACATTTCAACGGAATGGCTTTTCATTGATGTAATAACTATTTTAGCTTAGGGCAGTTAACACTAGAGAAACTATTATATTGCATAAATTCTTGAAATAAATGATACTGTATAGTATTATTTTAATACATTTTCATAAACCATTTTTTTGTTATATTATAGTATTATACAGTATATAATTAAGTTGAAATATAACTAACACGATATTTTTAATGAAGTTCTAAATTAAAAAAATACATGATTTTAGCCACAACTTAAACATTGCTAATATAGTCTTTTATGTTGCACTAAAAAAAGAAAATAGATTTTTATTTCTCATATTCACTATTGAATTTTTACTAGTCCTTATTGAACACTATTAAACACATGATCACTAATGATTAATTTTTGATTTTTTTGTTGTTGAATTAGATAATATATTGGTAAATAGAATATATTAGCATTCTATTCTATGGATTATATATATAATAGAATGATGTGTTATTACTTACTATTATATAACATATCGTATACATAAAAATTTCACCAAATGATATACAGCTATAACAGTAAACACTATGAAAAGATGAATGTAGTGAGTAGAAACTAAAATCTCTTTAATAATTTAAGGCAGTTTAAAAAGTCTTAATAATATTTATTTACAAACTATAAACGAATTTTTAGTAACGTTTAAGCTTTAAACTGCGTAAATAATGAAACACTTTCGGCAGTTTGTAGAAATATTTTGCAAAATAAAATGAATGAAGTCCGGATCTTCGTGGCCTAATGGTAAGGACGGGCCCTGGTTGCAAACACAATTCGGGTTCGAACCCTGCTGGAGGGAACTATCTCACGAATATTCGGTCACCCACATGGATATGGATCCTTGTTTACGATCCATTTGAAAACCCGGAAGAGGGCCTACCCATGGGTTGCCCTTTCCCCAGGGTATTAGTCTGGGATTACCCCCGAGTTAAAAAAAAATAAAAAAAAATAGAATGAATGAAAATTTAAGAAAAAGAGACAAAAATAAACTAAATGGATGCCATGCTTCTGAAAAAATCCGTAAACTAAATGGGTGCTTTTTAGGTATTTAAGACTCTTGTTTTATAATGTTGCTTTGGCCTACTCTCTAGTCTCTACTACTACTACGTACTACTATTAACGTTCGACATTTCTATCATTAGTCTTTTCTACTCCCTCTGTATCATAATACTTGATGTTCTAGAATTTTTACATGAATTAAGAAAAACATTTAATGTTTAGCAATAAATGTATTCTTCATTTATAATAACATATTTTTATAATTATTAACTAATAGTATTTCATCAAATTTTTAAATTCTCATTTAATGATTTTTGAAATTTGTAATTTCTTAGTATTAATTGATAAAAGTATACAGAAAATCATCCTTTGTGATACAAGAAAAAATTCTAGAACATCAAGTATTCTGATACAGAGGGAGTATGTTTCTATCATTAATTCACCGGCTTTGTCTTCTTTTGCAGTTAATTTTACTACTTTTCTGATTTTAACTTTAATTCTGATGTTTTTGTTATGTAATGTTTTTACTATGAAACTCCTCATTAATTAGTCATTAGTTTAATCGATGTGATTTAACTGAACAGAGATTGGATTCAGATATATGAACTCCAATTATCAACCAAGAATTTAGAAATCGAGATTCTTAAGTAGCTCTTCAACTCTGGTTTAGAATTTCTGAACTCTGACTCACTATAAAATATGCTTTATGTGTTATTACTTATTATGAATGTTGTTTTAATACTTTTTACAAATCCAATATTTACAATATAAATGTCAGGTCAACTAAATATCTTTCTCTTATATAAAATTGTATTTACATGAAGAATTAAATATGCTGCATTTGAATTTTAAAATAAAAATTGTAAAACAAAAGATAACAATTGAGAAACATTTATTAGAAGAAACAAAATATTTATTCGTGAACGTGCTCTAACTACACATTTACTCCTCCTTTGTGACCTTGGAATATTAGATACGTCATTTGCGTATCTTGTGTCAAAATATTATTTACTCCTTGGGACCTTTGGATACAGTTATTCTAGTTTGTAATAAAACTTTGTTGTAGCTTCTCTGCTTTGGTCATGGGGCAATTTATATCGTGCTCTTCTGCAACGTCTTGCAGCTCCATTTGTCAAAAAGTATTCATCCTGATTCTTATTGTAACATCGAGAAGCATTTAATTACATGAGCTAACAAGCTACATTCTCTACTGTTTGCACCCAAAAAAAAAAAAAAAAAAACAAGATACATTCTCTGGTAGGAGCAATTCCACATGACCATAGTCCATATAGCGTTAGGTTCGAGAGGTCACAATATAGGTCTGGTCAAACACACAATACTATTGTGCTTCTCTATGCAACCTAAAAGCTACTCTATCAAACTAATCCTATATACTCGCTCTGTATCATAATAGATGATGTTTTAGTATTTTTACATAAATCAAGAAAAACATTTATTATTTAACAATAAGTGTATTATTATTTTCTAATAATATATTTTTATAATTATTAACCAATAATATTTCATCAAACTCTTAAATTTTCATTTAATGATTCTTGAACTTTGCAATTTCTTAGCATTAATTGATAAAAGTATATAGAAAATCATCTATTCTGATACAAAATAAAATCCTACAACATCATCTATTCTGATACAGAGGGAGTATAAACGAACACATGATTCAGAATATAAAATCTAATGACGAAAGATTTAAAAGAATATGCAATATTTAGAATCATCGCATAGTTAGGGTTCACACTTCACAGGATAATATCAATCTTAACCTTTTTTTTCTTTTTCTTTTTGATCAAGTTCAATCTTAGCCTAAAAAATTGAAAAATACATACGTATCAAAATACTCTTCGTAATTCCGTAAACATGAAACTTTTTGGTCATTTGTTTGAGTCTTTTTAACCTTCGGTTGCATAGAAGAAGTGATTTACTTTAATTCTTTTCATAACGGTAACAAAAGAAAATGATTGTAAATAAAAAAAAAAAAAAAATGATTGTAAATTAGGTAAAACAGTGATCGCCGCTATACATTTTGTAAGGTTTAGGTAAAACAGTGATGGTCGCCGGTAAAACAGGTAATTGCATTTGAAAGCTAATAATGCTCTTGTGTATCAACAACAACACACCACCAAATTTAAGTTAAAATATGAGATGGTGACTAAAATAAACGTCTCTACAATGGTTACGACTAATAGAACTGAAATCCTCAAATAAAAGAAAATGTAAACTAATTTTAAAAAATAGAAGAGTATAGAAGAGTAAAGGAAATTGAGAATCTAGAAATTTGGATTTAACGCTTCTCTCAGAGTCACAGAGAATGAAGAGAAAAGGCTAAGTGGTTAGAAGACAAAGGTCAAAAGTCTAATTTGCTCTACTTTTACAATTTTCCCTTATAACATTTGACATTCGTTGAAAAACATTTGACATTTGTGGTCAAAGTCTGAAATGTGCAGTAAAAGTTTATTTTGGGGCATCTTTATAGGAAGATCAGTTTAGGGTGTTCTTAGAGTATAAATATTGTGAAAATAATGTAAGATCAGTAGTTAAGGACTTTTGTTAAGAAGTTAGTTATTGGGAAAATATGTTTAAGATCTTAATATTTAATAATATAATATTCTTATAGAAATTTAAGAATGTTTAATAAATACATAGATTAATGTTTAATTTAAATTTTAAGAATGTTTAATACTATGTGGAAGAGAAATGATAGATATCTTCAAATGATCTGTTTCAACCTTTACATTGGATCAAAGTTTCTCTTTATTCAAAAATAGCACCTAAAGTAAAGCTTAAATACTTGATAACCCGAAACAAAAAATCATAAAACTCTCTAATCCCCTCCCAATGGTTACTGCAAAACTACTGATAAAGAATCATCTGAACTATGATCAATGATGAATCTAACAGAAAGAAGATTAAGCAACAGGAGCATGATCTTTGACATCTTGAGACGAATCACGGCCAGCAGGATTGACGAATGGCCACATTGACATGTTTGGATAGTAACCGTAACTAGGGTAGACCGCCATCTTATTAGGATGGAAAGCTGCTGGATGCTGGGGAGGCATGAAACCCGATGTCCTGCCAGGCTCCAAAACAGAGCTCAGGTCCATGAACCTGAAACACACACGGTATTCTTTCATATGAGACCAACTGCAGAACAACACAGTGTAAAAAAATAACAAAAACATACAAGGTTAGGCAAAGCTTTGAACATACCTATCATTTAGATTTTCTCTTTCAATCTAAGCAAACACTACAAATCACATCCCAAACACAAAATTTAGAGAACAATTCACAGAGAAAAGAACAAATGAGCTTGTTTGTAATTAACTTAAGACTGATCAGAACCTGGACAATGAGATCTTTCAAGAGATGTTTATACCTCGAAACAACTCATCAAAAAAGTTTCAGACTTTTTAGGAAAGATGTTCAAAGGTTCTTCTTTTGCATTTTGCTCATAAGTAACAACATCACTCCAAGTCGAAATCAATCAAAGCAACTAAACTTAGCTAAATATAAGAATCAATCTCATGGGACTTAGGAAACAAAAAATTATGATCTAAGCAAAGAAAAAGATTAAAGGTGTAGTCGCTTACTTGCTTAAAGGTGTGGTCGCTCACATACTCCAACTACGATCCGATCCCTGGCCAGCTCTGCAGCCGCCTGATTTATATTTCCCACCACAACAGTTCAATAAACTAGTTCGATTCTCAATTAATCAAAGAAAATTAACAATAGCTTTAACATCATTCCTGCTCAAAGCCTCCTCGTAGTTACTCTTGAAGTTGTATAGTACTGTAAATTAAAGCAGACACACAGGATTCCACATAATCAGATCATTAAGTTCGATCCGGAAAGCTGAATTGCAATTTTCGGAGATCAATCGAAACCATATAAAAGCGACAATCAAACAACGAAATTGACCTAGAAATCTGATGAAATCAGAGAGGAGTACCGTCGAAAGAGAGAGAATTGACAGGAGGATTGATGAGTGTGATGACAGCAACGCCATCGCTACCAACTTCCATCACCGTCTTCCCCTTGTTCGTGAATTGTGAAAGAGATAAAGAGGTTGTCGGGTGTTTAGTCTCTGTTTTCTCGATTGATAGAATTTTTACCTTCGAACGAAAATCGAAGCTTTCGCTGTTTTCTCTCTTTCTCGAAGAAAACCTAGTTGCGTTATGGAAGAAGAAGAGAAATGAAAATTATCCCGATTGCAAAAAATTCCCAACAAATCCCGTAATGCCACGTACACGAAGAACTGGGATTAAAACTGTTCTAAATTCAAGATCAAAAATTATGTTATAAGGCTACTGTTCAATTTATTAAACATTTTTTTTTGCTTAGAACACTCTAATAGTTGTACCGATAAAGATAGCCTTAGAAGTCTCGAGTCGATAGGTAGAAGAACCAATGACAGAGCTAACGAGATACATACTTTTTTTTTGCTTCCATTTATATACAGTAAAACCTCTATAATTTAATACTCTATAAATTAATAAATACTATAAATTAATAAATTTTGCTAGTCTCAAGTTGGGCCAGTGTAAAAATTAACAAAATTCGATAAGATAATAAGATAATATTTTTTTTGAAATCCCCATGTAAAATATGGTCCCAATAATATCATAAATTAATAATCATGTAAATTTACATATATATATATATATATATATACTGACATAATAATATATTTCTTCTAAAGCTCATTTCTGTAGAACAATTGTGATGTTGTATTTTCAAACTATAATGATATCTCTAAATTTATAACATATCATAAAAATAGTTAAATTTGAAAGCTTTCAATTTTTAGATATGCATCATTATACAATTTGATAATTTGACAGATTATTAAAATAGGAGAATTGATATTAATTATTATTCATAAATTTGAATTTATGTATGTCATGTGTATAAGTCAATTTGTATATAGTATTTGTAATTTATTGCCAATAATGTTTTCTAAATATTACAAGTTCAATTTATAAACCATAAAATTTACAACATCCGAAAGTTTAATCTTATTTTGATAAAATTGTCTCAATTCATAATTTTTTAAAATTTAACAATTAAAACTATATCTATTAATTAATAATTAATAATTTACACTATAAAATAATAATTATTAATTTATAAATAAATTAATATCACTATAAATTAATAAAATATCTTGGTCCCAATATTATTAATTTATAGAGGTTATATTGTACTAACTGATGTTCTCATTTGTTTTGTGATTAAAGTAGCTAATTGTTTGGTTGTTGACAGAGAAAATAACATAACTCTTACTTGGGCTCAAATCGGCCCAATAGTTTAAAGATGGTTTTTAATGTAATTTTGTTTTTCTATATGAAAGAGAATTTTATAAGTATACAATGCGCCAGTTGACAACAATATATAGTTTCCATTTGTAGTACAAGATTTGTGGGCTGGACTGTGTAATTGGATAATTGAATCGGAGTGCTATGATTCTATGACAAATACCATATCCCAAAAGTGAAGTACAAAAAAAACACAACCCGTGACTAATGGAATAATTCAATCTGGTTCACGGGTTACTCTAACACATATTATATAAGAAGATACACCTTCTCATCAACATTCACTCCAACACCACAAACACAACAAACAAAAAGAGGAAGATAAAAAAAAAATGGCGAGCAAGAAGGCAGCTACGGCTATAATCGTGATGATAATGGCTATGTTAGTCGATAGGTCAGTAGCGATTGACCTCTGTGGCATGACCCAGGATGAGTTGAATGAGTGCAAACCAGCGGTGACCAAGGGGAATCCAACAAACCCAACACAGCCTTGCTGTACCGCTCTGCAGCACGCTGATTTCGCCTGTCTCTGTGGATACAAGAACTCTCCATGGCTCGGTTCTTTCGGTGTAGATCCCGAACTCGCTTCTGGTCTCCCTAAAGAGTGTGGCATACCCAACGCCCCAACTTGTTAATAAAATGAGCTTTGTGCGTGTCAGTGACTCAGTGTGCGTGTGTGTCTTTTCATATTCTAATATGAGATGTTGTTATTTCTTTTTTTTTATAAAACGTACTTTCTGCCACATGGCGTATATGGGTCGACCACCCCAAAAAGTAGTCAAAAGATTATAGAAGGACCAATTGAAAACTTCACAAGGCCCAAACAACACACGTAAGGGCAATTTCGAGAACGGAACCAATAAGCACATACCCAGAGGCCTATGGTTTCTCTACCTCCGACCCAGTATTAAACACTCTGACACAATACAACAAACTTAAAAAACGTATACTCGACACAAATTATTCCAATATTCTTCTTAATTCCTTCTTATCTTACCCACTAAGCTAATAGACGGTTCTATCCTATGATAAAACAGATCCAGCAAAGGTAAACATGATTACTGACAAAAAATTAACAGAAGCAAAATCATCAACAAAAATATATAAAATCCGATTAATAATATCTGATTTCACCAAAGATTAGAGTATGTCAATAGGGGTGAAACTTAAAACTCCGAGAAAGTCATTAAGCTAATCGATCCGGTTTACTACGTACCGGATTCCACAAAAGACAAAATAAACGCATAAACCAGAAAATAGGATGACAGAGTTTGTTCAGAAACCGACGAAAAATCAGATCCGACGGCAGTAACTAAACCTCTTTGTTCTCGTCGTTCACGGCGGCGTTCTCAATCTTCTTCGCCGGAGCAGAGAAGATCCAAGTGAAACCAAACGGATCCGTGACTTTTCCTTGAACACCTCCTTCAGTCTCCACCTCCGTAACCTCTACTTTCCCAGCTCCCGCGGACACAGCTTTCGCAACGGCTGCTTCAACATCATCTGTCTCGAGGGTTAGAGTCATCGTCGTACCTTCCGATTTCGCACTGTTCAACGTAAAAACAAAAAACAAAAAAAGTCCAAATCAAACCACAATATACAAAACATGCAGAATCATCCATGAACAAAGCTTCTAAGCGGTTTAAATTATCAGAAACTTCTCATCTCACAAACCAAAATCCAGATCTAAAACAAAGTCAAACGCTACCACTGAGTACGCACTGTTCAACGTCTAAAACAAAAAAAGTTCAAAGTCCAAATCAAACCACAAAATATCCAAAACATGCAGAATCATCCATGAAAATAGCTTCTAAGCGTCTTAAACTACTAGAAACTTCTCATATCACAAACCAAAATCCAGATCTAAACAGAAATCAAACGCTACCACTGAGTACGCACTGTTCAACGTCTAAACAAACTCGAATCAAACAAATATATGAACAGTAAATCCTGTTTCAGGAAGAGCAAATAGCTTCTAAACGTAATTTATCTCCAGATAACTACTCACACTACAGCCTAAATCCAGATCTACAACAAAATCAAACACTAAACGAGTAAAAAAAAAAACCTAAAAAAAAAAAAATCAGAGATGAAAAAAGCGAGATCTAAACGTCAAACACCACAACAAGTGCAAGCGAGAGAGAGAAGAAAGCTTACGTAAAACCAGAGAGAGTGGTGACGTCACGAACAACGAAGGAAGAACCAGCGAGGTTGAGCTCAGAAGAGAGAACATGAGGAAGCTCTTGGTCAAGCTTACGCTTAGGGTAAAGACTCTGACCAGACTCGATCGCACCGAAAGCAGATTTGTAGAACGTAACAGCGTCGCTAACTTTCTGAGCTTCAACGGTCAACGTCGTCTTGAAAGCGGTGAAGGTAACAGGTTTCTCCACAACCGCCGCCGTCGTGGCTCCTCCGTTAGCACCATCAGCAGTAACACCATCTTGAGCCATCGCGAGAGAAAGAAAAAAAGCTGAAGATTCGTTTACGGTTAAAGAGAGAAATGAGAATGGTGTGAGTGTAAGAGAACAATCTAGAGAAAAACGATGGGTGAAGGAGAGAGAGAGAGAGATATTTATTATGGAAGCGGAGAAGCGGAATCGTTTTGTGCTATTAACCAACCTGACGAGGATTCAAATGGATATAACAATTGCTTTCGCGTCCGGGATTTTTACCCTTACTTTTTCGTTTATTTACGGGAGCATACCCCTACTAATCCCCCTTCTTTTCATTTATTGCGATACGACTCTCTCTTTTCCTACCCTATAGGACTACTGTCTCGTCCACGTGTCGTCTCCGTTCAACCGTTGCGATATTAATTTAATTTAATTGGTTTGTTCGAATTATTTTAAATTTTTTTGGTTACATTTTTCAAGTTTGTTTGTTATCATTATCTAACTGAATGGGTGAATGAATTGGTTCCACATAGGACAAGTTACATTTTCTCACATTCATTCTAGTGGGTTAAAGATATGTTATGTTGTACCATTATTACCTTCAGTATATATTTAATTCAATGTCAATTTTTTTTTACCAGCACTTTTCAGATTTAATTGATGTGTGTGGTATAGACTTTACTACTTTAGTTAATGCTGGGATGATGTATATGAGCAAGATGTATAACTAAGCTTAGGGGATGTAACGTATAGAGACAATATTTGTTTGTAATATACACCAACCAAATTACAATTATATACCAAGAAAGATTTGTTGAAGGACACAGTCTCTCTACCTGCAAATCTTTCTTGATGTAACGAGAAATAATATTTTGACTAATATGCGATTTCTTCAAGAACTTGGAGGGTCTTCTGGTGAACCTGTTAAACAAATTTGGTTTTGATAAAATTGTAAAGAAACGACTTTTTTTTTTGTCTGCAAGTGTTTTTGGTGTTACAAGAAACTCACCCATTCTAAATGTTGTGCTGTTATACCAGAGGCATTACCCGAGTATATACTTCCCAATACCTTATCAAGATTAGATTTAAACCATCACACAAAAAAACTGGTCACATGATATTCTCTACTCTACTCTTATCATCTGTTGGGACAAGCTGATTGACAAACATAGAAAACATACCTTTGTGACAGTCTCTAGAAACATTCCTGGCCTTACTGGTAACGGTTTTCTTCCTGTAACGCTTCCCTGGGATCACATCAAGTAGGTCAAGTAAGAAACGAATAATCTTTGATTCAGCGCCTACTCAAAAACTCATATCTTTTAACAACAGCTGTACTAGTTGGTCATACTTACCCTTCCATTTAGTCCACTCGGTCTTTTTGCTTGCGTAGAAGAATCGCCTTCTTTGCTTAGATCATCTGCACCTTCATCTTTCCCTTGCATTACATTCTGGATCATTTGCTGCACAGTCTTTCCAGGTTTCAAAGCTACCAGTTTGCTTAAGAAATTCACCTGTATGGCGATCATGCAATAAGTCATTCTATTCCAATGTTTCAATTACCTTCATAAACACAGCATAATGGACATAATAGTTTGTCTCACAAACCTCTGATTCAGGCAGAGTTGTGAAGCCTCGGTCATTTCTCTCATCAAGTATACCTCCTCCCATCATATTTCGCGCTTCCTCCCTAATCAAAACAAGCCTCGCTAGTAGTTTTCGATCCGGAATAACTGGCCTTGTCTCCATAGTCTGCAAAATTTCCTCGGAGTTATCCACATTCTCAGACTATTCTAAGGATAAACAGATACATATTCCTTAACAAACACAATACCTCTAGCAAGTCATCAGCCTGGTTAGCTATGTCATTCAGATTTGCTCCGGGTATATGAAGTTTAGTACCATTCTCACTTTCAAAAGCCCCACCACCTGCAGCCACCCTACGCAACAGCTCATGTCTACTTTCCTTTTTAGGGGTTCTACAGAGTAAACCGATCACCTGGACCTAAATAAACAGTAACACTAACGTTGAAAACATGATATAAAGCTATAGCAACGTCTTGAAAGTAAGAAGAAACTGACTAAAATATTACTCACATGAGGAGGGCATTTTTTAGTGAGATGAGATAAGACAGTCTCCTTGACGACCTCTAGTAAAGACTTCCTCTGAATTCAAACAAAAAAAAAGTCAATTTCTTTGATCAGTTTTCCAGCCTATGTTACAAAACTTATGGCGAAGGTAACAACCGTCTTCAAAATCCAGAGAAAATATGTAAGAGATTGCTACACTACATTGCAAAAGCAATCTGAGTTACAACTGTATACCAATTCTAGCAATTTTGGTCGTTTGTGTAGCAAACTCAGGTCAATCCTTAGAGGATGTGTTTTTTTGTGTGTGTCTATTCAAAAAGCGCAAATGCAGAATTGTTTTACCTTATCGTCTTGGTCCTTGTCTGCAAGTTGGATCATGTAATCAAGGGCCATCATAAACCCTGACTCCATTTCATCAACTCTTTTCCCTATAACTCCTTGTGCAGCCAATTCTACAGCAACATTCTCAGATGCTTCATTCATCTTCATATCTGTCAACTACAACATCAGGGCAATTCACATGTCACGCTATGTAAAGATTTCTATTTATCATAAAGCCATCTGGAAACAGTGATGAATAATCCAGAAAACTAAATGGTCATCATTTATTCAAACAATTAACAAGTAACGAGTCTATGAATTATAAAGCTAAACGCCTATAAGTTGTTCGACGAAATGCCAAGCTTAGAGAAACGAAACAAAAGCAAATTGAGATGAAACAAAAGCAAGTTGAGATAAACCAGGACTCAGAAAACATACGAGGGTAATCATTTCTTCAAGAACGGAGGTGACTTGTTCGCCTCCTTTAAGCAAAGCTTCATACTCAGATGGATCTAACTTATCCTCGACATTAGTTTGATTTTGCTGAGTTCCGTATCTTTCGAACAATTCTTCATCGGTGTATCCACCTCCAACTTCGTAAGGAGCGCAAAATTGAACAAGACGCTTCAATTTCTTGGTTTGTTTTGGACGGAAAGAACAAGATGAGAAAGGAATGGAGCAAATAATCGATGGGATGATTAGAGATTCTCTTTGAGATGGTGATGGGGTTGAGGGGAAACGAAGATGAATTGACTGTAACATAGTTTGTTTTCTCGTTTCGGACTTTGTAAACTTTCGAGGTTTTGGGTTTTAAGCAAGGAAAAGAAGGAAGATAAAATATCGACGAAGAAGATACTGATATAAGGAAAAATTAAAAATAAAAATGATAAACGCCGCCTGTGGGGATCGAACCCACGACCACGTGGTTAAAAGCCACGCGCTCTACCACTGAGCTAAGAAGGCCTTGATAAAAATACTTTATTTATTAGATATAAAAAAATCGATCCAAATTGCAAAACCAGAATAAACCATTTCACGAATAATATTAATTGGTTGGTTTGTTATATACCGTTATGAATATTGGTTATATTCATAACACTATGTAATATGTAGGATTTAATCTATGTAAATGACGATACGAATACAAAGTGTTTTTTTTTTGGGTAAAGTTGTTTAGCTTTAGTTTTGATCATTAATATTTAGTTTGATACACAAAATCAGGTTTCAATTATGGAAATCGTCGTAGTTGAGATCAGCAACCATGTGGGATGAAGCATGGAGGGGTCCAAATGATATAATGGTGTTTTATGATTCTTATTAAGTTCATTGCCTACTTAGAAAAAGTCGGGTGACATATTACTAATGCTGCCATATAAAGTATCTCAATATATTTATGTCTTGATCAACTGGTAGAACTAGAAACAATGTATAAATGTGTATACACATTTGATTATTTGATAGTCAATCTATATTCAAGGTAGGATAAGCCAACCAAAAAACCAAAAAAAAATCAAGGTAAGATATAAACACTTACAAATATAATTTAATTTTAATGAAGTGAGAAAACTATAGATAAAGTAGGCATGGCAAAGGACTGCTTCATATTGGCTCAATTATTACAAAATCTCTCTTTCTTTCTCATTCACTATGTCTGGCACATGCTTTATCTCCAAATCCTCTTTTAGGTGTAGTTTTATAATACACTATTGCAATCAAATATTTTGTCCTTGCTTATATTTACACACACGTTATCTTATTCATTTGATTAAATTAAATTATTAATTTATAGAAATATTTCTTTAACTTTCTAATTTCCTAAATAATATATTTAAAATAATTTTTTTTGTTAATATCTATATTTTCTAGGACTAATTACATGTAAAAAATAATTATGACTTCTAAATGTTTTTAATCTTAAGAAAACTGAAACCACCTATGTTTATTACTTTATGTTCTTTTTTTTTCAGCTTATTACTTTCTGTTTGTTATTTGTAAATTTCATTTTACAAGTAATGAGAAAGGGTTAATCATAAACAAACTCTTGGTATTTGAGAATTAAGCTATTTTTCCTTCAATTTAGGGGTATTTCAAAAGCACCCCCTTTTCAATACTACTTTTCAAAAATGTCACTTCTCTAATACCTTATCCAAAATGTCTTTAATGTATTGAGATATACCCAAATACATGTGTAACTTTACAAAAACATATGTAAATCTATATTAACATTTTTGAAGTACATTTTGTGTTATGCCTTTTTAGTTTTGTTTATTTAAAAAGTTACTTACAACATTAACCCCTAAAAAGTTTCCAAAACTAACATTATTACAGATTTTGTTTCCTAAATATTTTACAATTCATTCCAACTAAATAAATAACAGCAACCAATATGGAAATAGAAACTATCATATATTTAACCACACATTCTGTTGTGTTTTGAAAATATTATATATCTGAATCTTTCGCAAACAAAAAAAACAACAATTTGATTCCAATTTTGTTTTCCAAAACCTGTGAGCTTTGATTTTTAACATAAGAAAAACTTCGATTGACATTTATTTAAATATTATAATTAACATATATAAACTTAATAAAAAATGGGAATTATTACGAATATGTAAAATTTAAAATACTATATAATGTGGTTTTATAGTAGATGCGTTATAAAGAGGATATGTTGGAATTAATAAAATATTACTAAATTTGTGTTAACACGGGTTAAATCCTCATTTAATTATTTATCAACACTACTAATATTAGAATATTTGACATAAAATCAAGTTGATTTAATTAAGATTGTGTAAATAATTAAATCATTAGGAAAAATGTGACTTCAGCAAAGCATATAAATTACTTATTATGTATTTAGATCCCTTATTTTTTGTTATAATAATTAAAAATCAAAATAGAATCTTAAACACTAAACAAAACAAACTAAATATAACAAACAAATGGTCATGAAGTGTACTGCGGGTTAAAAAATAATATAATCATTTATCCGCACAACAACTGAAAATTTTAGTTATTTCTCTATTTACAAAACAACCAGTATTTAACAAATAGATACAACATAAATAAAAATTATATGCCCGCAGTGTACAGCGAGTTAAAATCTAGTTATATTTATATTATTATCTATATGTGTAACCTTCTTAACACCTTACTAGGTACTAACCCGCGGAGAACCGCGGGCTGAAATTTTTTTAATTAAAATTTATAATAATTTATTTTATTATTATGTTATTTATAATAGTTTGTGATTAAAAATTTGGTTTGTTTATATTATAATTTTTGTATTTTAAAAATGTTTATTGAAACATTTGCATGTAATGAATAAAATTATTTAAACATTTGTCAACTAAACACAGTCCTTACTAACATATAAAAAAACAACTAAATATAGCTAGTAAAAGTTCTAAAAAGCCTCTTTGAAAACAACATTCATTGTTTTTTTCTGTGGCTTCCTTTCCTTGTCTGTAATAATTTTAACCTGTGGTGGAAATTTGTTTTGATAAAATTTGTAGCTGTATATTTTATTCGATTTGGTTTTTAAAATCTTACCTGTTAATTTTTTTTAAGTACAAATTAGTTTTGATTCTAATTGATTTTTTTTTTACTTTTCTACAATTTATTTTATTTGATGTGTCCCTGGTTTTCATTTTTTAATTAATTTTATTTATTTAATTAATTAATTAATCTTAATTAAGTTTTTTTAATGGAAATTGAATGTAATTTTTACACATTTTAAGGTTAGTTTCATATTTGTACTTCCTAATTAATATAGTAGGATAAAATTTGTAATTGTAGATTTTATTTGATTAGATTTTTAAAATCTTAGCTGTTAATTTTTTTTAATACATATTAGTTTTGATTCTAATAGATTTTTTTTTTTACTTTTCTACAATTTATTTTATTTATTGTGTCTCTGATTTTCGTTTTTAAATTAATTATATTTATTTCGTTAATTTATTAATTTTAATTAAGTTTTTGTAATGGCAATTGAATGTAATTTTTTACATATTTCAGGTTAATTTCAAATTTGTACTTCCCAATTAATATAGTAGGATAAATACCTTACAAATATCTTATAAATATGTTGTAAAATCTTATAAATACCTTGTAAAACTTTATAAAAACCTTATAAAAAACCTCAAAAATACTTTGATTGAATATGTTAGTAGTAGGTACCATTCATAACTACATTATCATTTTTATAATTTTTTCTTAATTTTCAATTTTATTGAGCCGTATTTATAAAAATGGACAGCTAAAATAGGTATTTTTGAAAATGAGCATACCAAAAAGTGGCATTTCTAAAAGATTCTCTTTATTTTTTTTAAAGCTTATTTTCAATTTCAGATTTTCCATAAATCTTATATTTATTACTTGTAAAATGAAGTATACAAAATGAGAAAAGAGTTAATTGTATGTTTATACTTTATAGACATTGATATACACTAACAGAATGGTATGCGTACTACAAGGAAAAAAAATACTGATGTAGTTGTGGTAGGTATAGAAAATACAATATTTATCAAATGAAATACTTGAGAATTTATTTATAACAGGAAAAATCAAGTGAAATACTTTTAATATTGATAAAGTACTAAAGGAACGTTAATGCATTGATAATCTATTATTCTTAATAAAAGTTTGTCTATTTGCCACAACAAAATAGATGTTATGTGTCTAGCTACTTTTTGCAGCTAACAATGCATCTAGGTTTATATATATATATTTAAGGGTTAATTAAGAGAATACCACAATTTTGAAAGTTATTTAAGAGAATACCACAAAAACATTTTTAATAGGAAAATACCATAGGGTCCATGTTTTTTTGGAGTAAAAAGATATAATCACCCTTTTTTATTTTAGTGTTAGATAGAAAGAGTGAAAAATTTCGTGAGATTTTTTAAAATAGCATGTAATATTTATATTTTACATCTCATTTCTGAACCCAAACTGACATATAATTTCGTTCTAATTGTAAAATCTAAACCCTAGCCATCTTATTTGTGAACCCAAACCGATATATAATTTCGTTTTAATTGTAAAATCTAAACCCTAACCATCTCATTTGTGAACCCAAACCGATATATAATTTTGTTATAATTGTAAAATCTAAACCCTAACCATCTCATTTGTGAACCCAAACTGACATATAGTTTCGTTCTAATTGTAAAATCTAAACCCTAACTATCTCATTTGTGAACCCAAACCGACATATAATTTTGTTCTAATTGTAAAATCTAAACCCTAACCATCTTATTTGTGAATCCAAACCGACATATAATTTCGTTCTAATTGTAAAATTTAAACCCTAACCATTTCATTTGTGAACCCAAATCGACATATAATTTCGTTCAAAAAACAAAAATAACATGATATTTAAACAAATAACATGTAATATATGTAATGGGTATAAGAGTAATTTTATATGAAGAGAGAGAATACATTGTAGGTCATATAGTAGTTTCTTAATTACTTTTGATTTTTGTGGTATCTATTGCATATTCCTTTTATTTAATGACTATGTGCCGACGTACGTAAGCACAAATATTAGTGTTTATATATATATTGCAGTTCTTGTAAAGATTACTAAGATAAGGAATTTTTTTCACTAATACATTATTAGTTTTATTTTTCAAAAACACCATGAAAACATATTTTCTAAAAATATAATAAAACTAAAACTAAACTTTCACCATTCAAAACTAAACATTGAATCCTAAACACTAAAAACTCCACCCCTTAAAAACTTTATCCTAAATATAAAATAGTCAATCTAAACCAAATAAATTTTACATTTTTAAAAGCTAATTTTTGTGCTTGTGGTATTATTGGAAAAATAAATTAAGAGTGGTATTTTTGGAGAAAAAAAATAAAGTGTTGTATTTTGAGGAATTCTTCTTAGATATCTAGAATTTTTGGGCAATTTTTTTGTTTTTGTGCATATAAAAAAAGATAATTCATAAATACATTTTTACATCGGTAACATTTTTTGTGTGGTGCATATTTAAATAATTTACTGAAGAGTGAAGAGTAATAATTAAAAAATAGTGACAGCAAGAGAAAAATTAAGTCAAGAAAGTTTAAATTTTTTCTATTCACTTTGAAATTTATTGATCTACGTTTGAGGAAAAAGGAAAAAGGTTTGAATTTTTAAGTAAATCCACGTTCGGGATGGAAATAACCAAACTAATTAAACGACCGTTACGTACAGCTCCAACTAGTTATTAGCCGTAACTTCAAATCTTGTATTTACCCTCTCCACGATAACGAGAAGCCATTGAAGGCAAAGGTTAAAAGCGTAATTTCAATATAAACGACAATTATGGGCCCTCACAGGTCACAGTTTTATTGCCCACACACAAAAATAAAAAAAGTTGATTGCGAAATTTAAAATCGCAAAAAAGACTCAAAGGGGTACTTTCGTCATTAATTTGAATTTTCCCTTTCTCCTTCTTCACTGCCAGCTCTGCTATAGAGCTTCTTCTTCTTCTTAACGTACGCTTCAGAGATCAATCGTAATAGAGAATATTAAAATGTCAGGATTCGTGGGGATTTTGGTATCGGATCCATGGTTACAGAACCAATTCACACAAGTGGAGCTTCGGAGTTTGAAATCTCACGTACGTACGTCTGATCCATACGCCTTTCATATTTTACTTTTCTCAATTGATTTTTTTTTTTCCGATCTGATTCTTTCAATTATTTATAGTTCACGAGCATGAGAAGAGAGAGCGGTAAGCTAACGGTATCAGACCTCGCGTCAAGGATGGGGAAATCAAAAGTAGTCGGAGATCAGAACCTAAGCGACGAAGAGAGAGCGACGCTGATCCAAAGCTTTCATCCCAAATTAAACGATGACGTCGATTTCGAGTTTTACCTCAGAGTTCAGTATTGTCGATTAACTCTACAGATCTTTTTGTGTTTTCTTCTGGTGATTCTAAAATTTGCTTTTTTTTTTTTTTTTTTTTTTTTTTTTTTTTTTTTTTAATTATAATTGCAGATTTATCTGAATCTTCAAGCGCATGTGAATGCTATAATCGGAAGCGGTGTGAAGAACTCGTCTGCGTTTCTTAAAGCAGCTACAACGACTTTGTTGCATACGATTAGCGATTCTGAGAAGTCTTCTTATGTTGCTCATATCAATAATTATCTCTCTGGTGATGAGTTTCTAAACAAGTACCTTCCGATTAACCCGGCTTCGAATGATCTGTTCGAAGTTGCAAAAGATGGTGTTCTGCTTTGGTGAGTTTAGTTTCTTCCTTAGCTCAGATTCTATGTTTCTTTGAATGTTTTACTTTTGATGATGATAAAGATTTTGGTGGGGGTTTTGTTTTCTGATGTGATGTAGTAAGCTTATTAATGTGGCGGTTCCTGGAACGATTGATGAACGAGCGATTAATACTAAGAGTATGCTTAATCCATGGGAGAGAAATGAGAATCATACGCTTTGTTTAAACTCTGCCAAGGCTATTGGGTGTACTGTGGTTAATATAGGAACTCAAGATATCATTGAAGGAAGGGTATGTGGAATCTGTGATTCTAACTCTAGTCTATCATTAGCTTGTTCACTATCTTGAGATTTTGGTAATGGTGACTAACACTTCTCTGTTTCTCTTATTTCAGCGTCATCTTGTGCTTGGTGTGATTTCTCAAATCATCAAGGTGAGGATCTATTGCTACTACTGCTATTTGTTGTTTTTGCTATGATGAGTGTGTTATTAATCTTTATTGTGAATGTTCTGTATAGATACAATTGCTAGCAGACTTAAACTTGAAGAAAACTCCCCAGCTGGTGGAGTTGGTCGGTGATAGCACGGTAAAATACTACTCACTCACTGTTTTGATACCACTAGTTTAAAACAAACATTCAAGGACTTCTTTTTTTTAACAAAAGAAATTGACCTTGTTTCAACTTTTTGGATTAACAGGATGTGGAAGAGCTGATGAGTTTACCACCTGAGAAGATCTTATTGAGATGGATGAATTTTCAGTTAAGAAAAACTGAATACAAGAAAACTGTCACAAACTTCTCCTCTGATGTAAAGGTATTCAAAGTCTCTAATATCAAGTTATGAGTTCTTAAGTGGTTGGTTTAACCAAAATAATCTAGTAAATGTTCTATAGACTCTTTTATATGGCTAATGATATGATTTTCTACAGGATGCGGAAGCTTACACTAATCTATTGAATGTCCTGGCACCAGAGCACAAGAATGCATCACATTTTGCAGTTAAAAGCTCATTTGAGAGAGCAAAGCTTGTGCTCGAACATGCAGACAGAATGGGGTGCAGGAGATACTTGACAGCGAAAGATATTGTTGAGGGTTCCCCGAATCTTAATCTTGCGTTTGTGGCACATATATTCCAGCACAGGTGAAAAGATACACTTAAAAAATCAAAAACAGTTCATGTGAAAAGAAACATTTTTAGTGTTGGTCTAACAGATTAGAACTGTTTTTTATTTCCCCGCAGGAATGGCCTTTCAACACAAACAAAACAGATATCTTTTCTGGAAAATCTAGCTGATGACACCCAAATTTCAAGAGAAGAAAAAGCATTCCGGTTTTGGATTAACAGCTTTGATAGTTTGCTATACATAAACAACGTGTTTGAAGATCTTAGAGATGGGTTAGTATTTCAGCATTGAGTATAAGAACTGGTTAATAGAGATGTGGAATGTATATTTAACACTGAGCTACGTGTTTGTCAACAGGTGGATTCTATTGCAGACACTAGACAAGGTGTCTCCAGGCATTGTTAATTGGAAAGTAGCAAGCAAGCCTCCCATTAAATTGCCATTCAAGAAAGTAGAAAACTGTAACCAGGTTGTGAAACTAGGGAAGCAGCTCAAGTTCTCTCTGGTTAACATTGCCGGAAATGACATTGTTCAAGGAAACAAGAAGCTCATACTAGGTAAGTTTTCCAATTCCATGATTATGTGTTTTTATGAACCAACTTAAAATAATAATGATGGTTTGTTCAACCTATTGCAGCATACTTATGGCAATTGATGAGATACAACATCCTTCAACTTCTTAAGAACTTGAGATTCCATTCCAATGGCAAAGAAATAACAGACGTTGATATATTGGAATGGGCAAATGCAAAAGTGAGAAACAATGGATGCAAAACACGCATGTACAGTTTCAGGGTAAGTACTCTCCTGCATGCTTCATTTGTTTTACATACACAATCCGTATGATACAATGAAAATGGTGGTCCGTTTCAACAAAAGAGTTGTGGCCCTATCAATAATATTTGCTTTAAGAGTTTGTAAAACTGCATTAAACTACTTTATAAACAACAAATGTTTAGTAATCCTTTGCTTTAGTAGCCTGTTAGTCTTTCACATCGAACCGGGCCATGTGTGAATAACGAATGAATGTCTGAATTTGACAGGACAAGAGCTTATCCGATGGGATCTTTTTCTTGGAGCTGCTGAGTTCAGTGCAGCCAAGATCCGTAAACTGGAGTCTTGTTACAAACGGAGTAACTGGTAAATGAACTGTTAAATACTATGTTTCTGTGTTTGTTTATGAGTGAACATTATAATTTAATAGGGACAACACTTACTAAACATACAGATGAAGAGAAAAAGATGAATGCAACTTACGTGATTAGCATAGCAAGGAAACTGGGTTGCTCCATATTTTTACTCCCTGAAGACATAATTGAGGTACTTTTGAAACCTTGTCGCTAAACAAAATCAATAGAACAGTATAGTGAAAGATTTGAATTTTATGTGTGTAAATATTATGAAAACAGGTGAATCAGAAGATGATGCTTACGTTGACGGCGAGTATAATGCATTGGACTCTCAAACAACCTCTTCATCTTAATAAGCCTACCGGATCTCCCGACAACCACTGTGGAAGTCTACTCGACGATTCTACTTCTGATTCCTCCATAGAATAAATATATGGTTTCCGGTGAAATTATATATTCTTAAGAATTTTAATATGTGATGTTATCAATTATTCCGCTCATTCGTATTTTTTTATTTTTTTTTGGGGTGTAAAAACAATATTAAAAATTGAAATGTCATCGGCGAATATTGACATACATCCCAATCTAACTACGAAATAATACATTGATCAATTGTGCAAAGAAACTCAAAGCCAAATTGTTGCTCCGAAGAAATGATAGTTTTGTCCAATACATCTCTATAAACTCGTTCTCGTCTGTTTAATCCATTCAAAAGCACAATGATAAAAGCATTTTTGTGCTCGTAGTTGCAATTTGATATTGTTGGATTGCTTGTGCGGGTTGCATTTAACTTGCAAACGTGAACATCTCTCAACGTTGTCGAAGTCATTGGTGCACGTAAATCATGTTGTAGAAATATAATTACTTTATTTTTCTAATCATATTCCTTTTTCCTTTAAATACATGTTACTTGATTATTCAATGAAAGAAAAAAAAAAAGATAAAATTAGTAGTCTTTTTCTGAATATAAATAGTAATTATAATATTTTACACCACTCAAAAAGAAAATCTATCATAGATCAAAGTTTTTTCAATCATCCTTAATCCATAAAAACATGTGATTTATCTATTATGTATAAGTGTTTTTGTTTATGTAATAATTTGTTTTCTGAAAACTCGGTATAAAGGAGAATTTTTTAAACATTTGTCCATCTACACTTTTTTTTTTGAAGATTGTCAATTGTGAAAATACTAAAACATTTTTTTGTTTTATTTTTTTTGGTAATTTATGTAAATATTGTTTCATGGAACTCTAGATACATACAAATTTTATTTATGTAAATGATGTTTCTTCGCTTAGCTCATTGGTTTGTTTATTGTTGTAAAAAAAAAAAACGAATTTCATCTAAATTTGTCGGTGAAGTACATCATATTCATCGATACTTCACAACTGAATAATTCAAAACAAGAATGTTTAACACTCACACAAGTCACAAATCTCTTCAACTCACTTTATACTTTTTATCGAAAAAACTAAACTTTAGACTTTAATTGACAGATCATGCTACTTTCTTAAATATGAATATATGATTAACGTTGAGGGGTGAAGAATGTTGACTATTTAAGTCTTAACTCTTAAGCCTTACAACACTCAAATTGTATAGATTCAAATAAAAGGTGTGGGGGTTTAAATTGACAATTTTTCTAAAGTTTTTGGACATTTTTATAAAATCTCTGAAATATGTGGAGAAGTAGGACCAACAAGGTATGTTCTCTTTTGGCGCCTCTGCTGCTGTAATCACATTCAGACTTGGTTTAAAGCTTTCCCAAATCTCTGCACATGGTTTTCTCCAGTTTCACTCACTGCCCGAATCAGAGAGAAAGTGAGTGATCCAATGCGGTGCTCTCCACTGCACTTACGGTGCATATCAGTGGTCGTTTTCTTGTCGGTTACCGGAACCCTAGCCGCCGATCCTTACATCTTCTTCGATTGGACTGTCTCTTACCTCACTGCTTCTCCTCTCGGCACTCGTCAACAGGTTTCAGTTTTCTACGTTTTGAATCTCATTCCAATTTGAAAGTTTCAATTTTTGAAATTCCTAATTTGGAAAGTTTCAATTTTTAAGATTCCAATTTGAAATGTTTCAACTTTTGAGATCTCATGTGGGTTCTTGCTGGTGTATTCGATTTCTAGGTAATTGGGATAAATGGGCAGTTCCCTGGACCAATTCTAAACGTGACTACGAATTGGAACGTTGTTATGAATGTGAAGAACAATCTTGACGAGCCACTGCTTCTTACATGGTCTGTAACAATGTCTATTCTTCTGTTCTATTCTTAAGTATCTTTATGATTTGATTTGTTCATTAATACTATGTTAGTGGTGGTGGTGATTTGTAGGAATGGAATACAACAAAGGAAAAACTCATGGCAAGATGGTGTTTTAGGAACTAATTGTCCAATCCCTGCTGGTTGGAATTGGACTTATGAGTTTCAAGTTAAAGATCAGATTGGGAGTTTCTTTTATTTCCCTTCTACAAATTTCCAGAGAGCTTCTGGTGGGTATGGAGGGATTATTGTCAATAATCGAGAAATCATTCCGGTTCCTTTTGCTCGTCCTGATGGTGATGTGACTCTCTTTATCAGTGATTGGTATACTAAGAGCCATAAGGTTTTTACACAATAAAGCTTTAACCTTTTCTTTATTGTTACTGTCCCGTCTCTTTTTGATATGCTTGTTTTTAACATCTCAAACGTTTTTGTGGAATCAGAAGCTGAGGAAGGATGTTGAGGGTAAGAATGGTCTTGGACCTCCAGATGGTATTCTCATCAATGGATTTGGACCTTTTCCTTACACTCGCGAGCTTGCTTCGAATGCGATTCCTTTTGGGACTATTAACGTTGAACCAGGTATCCTTGAATAATATCTCTTTTCTGTTGAATATTCATTTGGTTTATAGTTTGAATCTTCTCCTGCTCTGACCACATTCATGTCTTCATTGTTACTAGGAAAAACATACCGTTTCCGTGTTCACAACTCTGGGATTGCAACCAGCTTGAATTTTAGAATACAGAATCATAACTTACTTCTTGTTGAGACAGAAGGGTCATACACAGTTCAGCAGAATTATACGAACATGGACATTCATGTGGGTCAATCTTTCTCATTTTTGGTTACTATGGATCAATCTGGTAGTAATGACTATTACATTGTTGCCAGCCCAAGATTTGTTACATCCGTCAAAGCTAGTGGAGTCGCTATTTTGCGCTACTCTAGTTCTCAAGGACCCGCTTTAGGTCCACTCCCTGATCCCCCTGTTGAGTTGGACACATTTTTCTCAATGAACCAAGCTCGATCCATAAGGTTGTTAACAACTATGTATAGTCATGTTTCATACTAGAAAATATCTTGGCAGAATGTAATTTGTATTAAGGCTGCAATTTTACTTGTTGCTGATAGAAAGGCTATTTGGTAGGTTGAATCTCTCGGCTGGGGCTGCCCGCCCAAACCCTCAGGGATCTTTCAAATATGGCCAGATCACAGTAACTGATGTGTATGTGATTGTCAACGGGCCACCTGAGATGATAGAGGGACGATTGCGTGCCACTCTTAATGGTATATCGTATATACCTCCTTCAACACCCCTAAAGCTTGCTCAACAATACAACATCTCAGGGGTATACAAGTTGGATTTCCCAAAAAGACCGATGAATAGGCATCCCAGGGTTGATACCTCTGTCATAAACGGCACGTTCAAGGGATTCGTGGAAATCATATTTCAGAATAGTGACACCACTGTTAAGAGCTACCACTTGGATGGTTATGCGTTTTTTGTTGTTGGGTAAGGTTGCATTAGTTATATTAGATCCAATTACATGATCAGACATTGAGAGATAATGGACAATGTGATTGTAGAATTAAAGAATGATGTTTGTCTTGAAGGATGGACTTTGGTTTGTGGACAGAAAATAGCAGAAGCACATACAACAAGGGGGATGCGGTTGCTCGATCTACTACGCAGGTTTTATGACCTGAAACCGAAATGTTACATTTGTTTCTATGTGTTTCTAAACAGCTAATTTGTTTACAGGTGTATCCTGGTGCATGGACGGCCATCTTGGTTTCTTTGGACAATGCTGGCATGTGGAACCTTCGAATAGACAATCTCGCCTCATGGTATCTGGGCCAAGAAGTATACTTGAGTGTGGTTAATCCAGAGGTTGACATGGACTCATCTGAGAATTCTGTTCCTGGAAACTCCATATATTGTGGTCGGCTCTCACCTTTACAAAAGTAAGCTTTGCAGATGCTCTCTCATATTTATTTCAAAAGTTAGATCCAGAAAAAAAATGTTCCATATATAAGATAGAAAGAGCATCATTTTATTCCTTTTCCTTCCTGCTTTTGCTGCTCCGAAATTCCTAACTTGATCAAGATAAAGAGGTTGGAGAATCTGGAAGTACCTATTATGTAGCAAAAGTAACTTAGATAACCTGCTTCCTTCATAATGGACTTTTCTGGGTTATATAGACAGGATATACCTTTTAGGTTGGCCTTCTCAGTCATTTCTTTTCTGAAACATGCTATTTTATCAGTTCAACATATCTGCTCTATGTAAAATGACCAGATTCTTTGTTGTTTTGTTTGCTTTTTCAGTTTCATTATGCAATTAGTGCTTGCTGGAGAGAGTTTAGTTGCAGTTTTTTTTTTCTTCTAGAAACCGAAGGTCGGATGTAGTTAATGGAGATAAACTTGTTGCATTGACATGTATCATCTTGTTTTTTTTCTGCAGAGATCAAGCACAAAGGGTAAAGTTTTCGGGATCACCACGATCCATCTTTGTGAGAAGCAGAGCGTTTCTCCTCGCTCTTTTTGCAATCTTAGTCAGTAGTTTATAGCAAGATGACGAGTCTCAGCTTCTCGGGTCTGATTGTAGCAAACCTCGTCATCAGCTTCTCGGGTCTGATTGTAGCAAACCTGCAACGCCACTCCCGTCATTTTAGAAGTTCGTAGCGTTGGTGTAATAGTAGAAGCTTGAAGATCACAGATGCTGTGTTTCTTGTTTATGCGTAGAGTTTATTCAGCCAATCAATATAATGTTATGCCGTAAGGCTTGCATTGCAATAGAACATTATTATCTGACTGTGCTATATGAACTTGGTAAAAAGACATCAATCATGTTTGTAATACTAAGAAGATTCTTGATTCTACTGCCAAGAATTTTTCTATAAGGACATCTCAAGAGAATAGAGAATGGTAATGCTCAAACCTGAGTCTTGTTTATAAGCTAATCTGCAGTTTTAACTCTATGGATCCATGTCTAAGGAACTTAGTTAGATCCAAATTCCAAATAGGAACATAAACTAATCAGAAGAAGAAGATGATTCTTAGGTGGAAATGTGAATCACTAATAAGATAGTAAAACTTAAAAAGTGTCTACTTTGCAGATAATAATAATAAGACTCATTCCGGTTCTAATTGTTACGTTGACTTTTGAAAGTTCAAACCTTTACGATACCAAAAGCTCTCCAATGGTTTCCATTTGCTTTCAATCACCCACATTGTCAACATCCAAGAACTACCCATTCTCATCTCCGAGGACCCGACATCCATTACTTCGTGTTACAGCTTCTCGCAGCTCCTACGATGTATTTGTTGTTGGTGGTGGGATCATCGGATTGACCATAGCCCGCCAATTCCTTACCGGGTCGGATCTGTCCGTTGCCGTTGTTGATAAAGCCGTCCCTTGCTCTGGCGCCACTGGTGCCGGTAATCTTTATTCTATTCCCTTCTCTTACAAAATTGGATTCTGCATATAAAGTTGGACTCTTGAAGTGAATCGAGTTGACTTAACTAACTTGACATTTTTGGTTTTGGGATTTCAGGGCAGGGATATATATGGATGACACACAAGAAGCCAGGCAGTGATGTATGGGACTTGACCTTGAGGAGTCATCAACTTTGGCACAACCTTGCAGAGAGCTTAAACGATGCAGGTCTTGATCCTCAAGAGCTGCTTGGCTGGAAAAAGACAGGTTTTTTTCTTCGTCTGACTACTCACTTTGGTGAATTTGGAGCTCTTTCAGTGACTTTGTTTAGCTGATGATCTTGTGTTGATTCCTATAAAGTTCCTCACTTTTGTTAATTGGGTTCTATAAACCAATGTTAGGCAATGCTATTTTCATCGTGTTCCTCGAAATGGCAAATTTCTTTTAGATGATATAGTTCTCTGTATTGTTGTCATCTGCAGGAAGCTTGCTCATTGGTAGGACCTCTGAGGAATGTGTTGCTCTGAAGCAAAAGGTTCATGAGCTATCTGAAGCTGGGTTGAGAACTGAATATTTGTCTAGTGCTGATTTGTTTCAAAAGGAGCCTTCGGTTCTTGTGGATGATGATTCCGGGGCTGCATTTCTTCCCGATGATTCGCAGCTGGATGCTCATCGTGCGGTTGCTTATATCGACAAGGTTGCTAGATTTTTATGGATATTTGAATGTCTCATCTGACTCTTTGCTTTGTGGTTAACTTAGTTTTCTTTGAGTTATTCAGGGAAACAGAGAGTTTGCAGCAGAAGGAAGATATGCCGAGTTCTATCACGAACCTGTTACAGGTTTAATAAGGTTGCTAATCTTTGTTTAGCTGAATTGGAACTCTTCTGAACCAGAAATAAAAATGCTTTCTGTAATCTAGGGTGATATGTGTCATAAATATTCATAACTGTATATGATATTTGCGTCTAGTTTGCCATCACTATTTCCTAAATTTGCTACCTTAAGAGGCTGTGTTAATTGTATATCTGATTCAGGTCTGAGGGGCATGGTACGGAGGTTACAGGTGTTCAGACTTCTAAACGCAACTTGTATGGTAAGAAGGCTACTATAGTAGCTGCTGGTTGCTGGAGTGGATCTCTCATGCATGAATTGCTTAAAGACTGCAACATTTCGCTTGACGTTCCTGTAAAGCCGAGAAAGGTTTGAACTCTTGTCTGATTGCTCAATCTTCCATTCTCTTTTACCCCCGTTATCAAAATCTCTACCAGCACAAGATGTATTATCAAAATCAACAGGTTTAGACATTCTGGAAAGTTGAGTTCTTGAGAATAGTATTGTTTACAAGAAAACAAGTATATTTGTTTGTCAGAGTTAAATAGACTGCTTTGGGATTATCCAACTTATTTCTTTGCAGGGACATCTACTTGTGGTAGAGAACTTTGATTCGTTCCATTTAAATCATGGGATAATGGAGGCTGGTTATGCGAATCATCAAAGTGCTTCAGCTTCAGGATTGGATGTCGATGAACGGATGCTATCTATTTCCATGACAGCCACAATGGATACAGCAGGAAACCTTGTTCTTGGTAATTAAAATTTCATTAACCTTGAACTCCTGGACCAGTAAAATTTGTGCTTCTTATTTTGTATGCTAAAAATGTTTACCAGTCACACATGATATACATACATCTCTAATATCAGGAAGCAGCCGTGAATTTGTTGGGTTTGACACTGAAGCTGATGAGTTTATCATCCGCTGCATATGGGAGCGTGCAGCAGAATTCTTTCCCAAGTTACGAGATATTTCCCTCGAAGATTTCATCCGTAATAGGCAAGTGAGAGTCGGGTTGCGCCCTTACAGTAAGTCTCTTGCTTCTAATGCTTTAAAGATACTTGAAACCGGTGCTTGGAACTAATGATTACAAAACCTGAACGTACGTGTCTTTGAACTGATGATAGTGCCTGATGGGAAGCCAGTGATAGGATCCGTGCCTGGATTACAAAACCTGTACTTGGCAGCTGGTCATGAAGGAGGAGGACTTTCCATGGTAAGTAAAGATTCATACTAATGTTGTAAAACCTTTCTCAAGAACATGATCATGATTCCTGGTTTCTTGAAATCGTTTAGGCTCTAGGAACAGCGGAAATGGTATCGGACATGGTATTGGGGAAACCGTCACAGGTAGCTAGCTCAACGTTTTGGGTTAAAGGACGTTGTGGCTGAGGAAATAGACGCAGTGCGGTTTAGTTAAGGCACTGAATATTCTTGAGCATTGTGGTTGCTGAATCTTTTCTCAAAGGGAGTGATGTCTAAATGTTTTTTGCAGTAGTGTTTGTCTTAGGCATCCTTGTCTATGGTCTAGTATCCTTTCGTTTCTATGTTTGTTTATAATTTTGCACTAGACGATGATGAGGATGATGAGTTATGACCACCGCTTATAATCAATTTATTTTCTGTGTGTTCACAAGTTGATAATAGCTTAAAAATTTCATCTACAGCTAAACCTGAAAAGAAATTGAAGGATGATCACAAGTTGGTAACATAAGTGTGCTAGTGCTTTGTTTTTATTTATAAATATTTCATATAACAACATAATTCATAATTGTATTTGAAAGCCTTGGGTTGTATGATGATGTTATCTCATTTTTGGGTGTGTAAATCATCCCTCCCAAACTATTGGTTCTCGAACGTGAGACCTTAAGTCCTCCCATTTTTGTTTGATATGAAGTTTGACGATTTCTCGATATATACATCTGGTTTGATAAATGAATCATTCCTTCCTCTAATGTAGTTGGTACATAAAAAAATTAACGATTGACAAGCATGGTGGTTCAGATTATTATATTTAGTTACAAGACAATGCACTTGGATAAGGATACGACTAGTATGAGCCATTTAGGTAGGTAGAATCAACCTATAACACCAAAGACTAGGAAATTTTATAACTTGCATAAACTACAGTTTAGTGGAGCAATCATAAGCTAAGTTTTTTAGGAATTCCATACCAAAGTCTAATGCATCATCTTTTTCTTTATGGCTTTGTATTAGTTCAACATGTAATATAAAGTACGAGTTTAAATTTTAATTGGTGTGATCAAAAATTTATTGTGTGACTCATAAGAAACAGTTCAATCACCTATAGGTTAAGAGCAATTTAGATATAGGAACCTCTTGATTCAATCTAGATAAAGATTTTTAATCACTTACTTTTGATTCAAGTTTCAAGAACATTTACAAGGGCCAGAGATTGAACTTGTTTATAGATCGATTATGTGCGAGAAAAGCAAAATCAGCTACACATCTTAGTATCGCATATGCAAATCTAAAGTTAAAAAATTGCAGGCAAAAGGTTATATCTTAATCCGCATTCAATCCTCTCCCACCCACTGCTTAGTTGGTTCCTTATTTTTGGTCTTCCTATTACAAGAAGAAGACCAAACACAGCTTACTTATGTCGGGTTAAAAACTTAAAAAAACCGTACTCTGTCAAACTTGATCTGAATCAATCAATCATCGTCATTGGTCGGTCTATATCCCACAAAACAGATACCATTAAGTCCAGCTGAGTCATCATATACAGCGATTCAAATCACTGACTAGCTCATACAGAGCGATTATATATCAAGATATAGTAAACCAACCACGTGCCCATGTAAGGATCACTGAAAATAAAATCCTGAGGACTGAGATAAATTGGATTACAGATCAATCTAGCAAACGAAGAAATTGCACCAAAACATGGAATTAAAGGTCTTGGGACAGAGTGCGTTTGCTTCTCAAAAACAATTATCAAATACTAAAATTAGAAAAGAAAAAAAGAAAAGAAAAGAGATTGTGCCAGTAGATTAAGGGCCTAGATAATCATGATTTTATTATCAGATCCAGGCGAGTGATACTGACTGTATTCCTATTTCGCAAGTTATGATTTTCAAAAAATTGATTGGATCGTGATAACCTTAACCCAATCAAAGAAGCTGAGACTTGCTTTAACCAACCCCCCCAAAAAACAAAAAACAAAAAAAAAACACACAAATTATATACACAAAAAAATTGAAGAAAGAACTAATCTACGAACAGAGAGAGAGAGAGAGAGAGCTTCCAAAATTTTGAAAGATTAACTTAAGCCTAGAGAGGAGAGAGAGATGTGAGAGGCGTTGTTCTTGAAGAGAAAGAACAGAGTTTATATAGTATGAGTTTAGAGAGGTGGAAAAATTAGGGTTTGTCTGATTATTGGGTTCAATGATTTTATCAGCCCAGCCCAATAAAAGCCCAATTTGGACACTCAACGAGGTATTTTTGGTATTTCAGACTCGGTTAATTTCAGATTTCTTGGTTAGTAATTAATGTCTATAAATTCCGGTTTACATCAGACTTGTGATATTTCTTTCTTGTGTCATGAACCATACATTATTATATAAGTAGTCCTAACCAACATTATAAATGGTTTTTTTTTGAATCTGATTACATCAAAAATATACAAAGGGACTAATTAACATCATTTTATACATTTTTTTTTTTTTTTTTTTTTCGAACGTAAGGAATTTACAAGTAATAAAGATTGGTAATGGAACCTTTTTCTTGTGCTCTATCCTACTAATTCAGAATTCCTATTATTTACGTGTTGAGCCATTGGAACCGCATTTTCGCCAATGTGGTGGTCATCGAGAGGACTATGATGGATAGTTCTTGTGAAGTGTAGCCTGAAATTGATAATTTGTCGCGAGAGGAATAGTTTAACCGAATTCACAAGAACTTCCCTTTTGTCGCGGAGCCAAAGAACGACAAGTGCAGCAAGAGCGAAAGCAAATGAAACTCCGGTGATCATAAACAAACCGCGGAATCTGTATAGGGTTATCGGATTTGATGTATCATCGCTTGTGTATGGAAGTTGTTTATCAAACCATGTTTTCTCCATCTCGTTTAGCTTCTCGCTCGTCCTTAGCTTTATTATTTCTCGGGACACATTAGGCACCAACTCAAAGCCCTTTTGAAACATCTGAACACATGGATTTAACAAACCCAAACATTTTTTTTTTTTTTTTTTTTTTTGGTCAGCAAGTCAGAAGTAAATAAAGAGGTAAGGAAGCTTATGAATATGAAGAAGAAGAAGGATACATACAAAGCCGAAACCGTTGGTGGTAGATTGTGTCTTGACCATGAGAAAATGTGTCGGATTCTCACCAAGGAGAACTTGAAGGTATGGCAACTCATCAACAACAAACGAGACAGTTCTGTTTAACAATGCTTGAGCATAATCTGCAGCACTATTGAGACCAAGTGATCTCATTGCTCGGAGGCTGGAACTGGTTAGTGCCACATTTGCTATGAGGGAACCCGAAAGGTGACCCACATAGTCTTCATTAGAGTTAAATCGTATCTGTTGCACCGTCATCATTGATGTAAGCGTCGCAGTGTAACTTGCAGTCAATATGAGCACTGCAAATACCCAAACTGTAACTACAAATCTTGATAAGTTGTGTTTTAGTCTCTCCCCTGAAAACACACATAATAAACATCAAAATGTGAAAGAAAACTAATTCTAACCAAGACTCTGTATATAAGAATGTGAAAAAGGTGGGTACTAGCTTACTGTGAGCATACACAAGAGTGGAGAAGCCAAACCAAAGAGCAACTCCAATCTGTTTTGACCAGGATCCTTGGAACTCCTTGTTCTCAGATCTTTCTATCAACCAAACTATAATGCCGGTCAAGACAAAGAAAGCTGCACTTGTTATCCAAAGATCTGGTGTTAAAGGTTGGAAGAACACCCACATACTCCTCTCCTTTGGTGCTACAATACCAAGACCCATTTCTGTGAATGGCAACGTAAAATCTACATACATCGATCTGTTCGAAGTGATTGTAATATCTCCCACGGCAGCATCATATTTGTCTTTCTGTGGGATGCAACACAAATTTTTTATGGAACTCGATTATGTCTCCACACACTCTACATTGATCAAATAAAATCAAATAATACCTGACTATGAAGTGCATATGCAAGATTGTCGTAGTTACTTCCATTAAGCCAAGGTATGTACTCTATTTCATAGTTGAAAGGACTAATCGAAGCTCTAAAGACTTCTATACAGAACCCTTCAACAATTAATTCATTGGTTACTGGATCAGTCTCCACTTTCATCAGTCTTGGGAATCTATTGCTAGATGTAACCAACACCCTCAGCTTTTTACGATCGCTATCTCTTAGACTACTCCCGTTCGGAGTTTGAGCAGACCCACCAGGCCAAATTATGGTCTCTAGCTTGTTATGAGTAGAAGATAAATGTCTTCTATTGCTAAAACTACCGTTGGAATTCCAGAATCCTATCCTTCTCTCACCTGATCCTATCATATTCACAATCTCAAACTTGTCTGACAACAACTTCTTATCATTCAATTGAAAGTCACCACTCAAACCCTTAAACCTAGTCTCTGTGATTGCCTCAAGGAGAGTTGGTGACACATTTGACATTCTTGTTACTTCCAATGCACTCGCCAGACCCCAAGCGATATCATGAGCCCATACGGCAGAGATACTCAACCGAGCGATGTCCGCTTCTTCAACAGGCAGTGAGTTTTTCAATCTCATAGTAAAATTTTGAAGCTCTTTTGTCATTGGGATGTAAGATTTGAAACCAACCACACCTTCCATTGCCTCCTTTGCAAAATCATCAATGGACTCATGGAAACTGTTCATGCTTTTTGCAGTGAGTATCCAAGCAAACCCATCACCCATCAACCCTAGTCTCCCAGCACATGGGAAGACATGAGTTGCTATAACTTCAGACAAGTGAACAATAAAGACAGTAGTTCCCAAGTCCTTCAGCTTCTGTAACCTATCCATCACAAAATCCTCACTTGAAAAGACAGTAAAACCAACCTTGGACTGTACACGAACGTTGTTCTCATGAAAATGCTCCACCATAAGTTGCACACTCTCTCTCCAATCATCGTCATCTTCATAAACAAGAGCAACGCTGTTCCAATCAAACCCATTAATAAAAGATGTAATCCCCTTTGCCTCAGAGGCAGAATCATGTGTGGCTTGGATCAAGTGACTGTATTTGCTCAATGACAATGAAACCGGAGAGTTAAGTGAAACCACAGGAACCCTAGCTTTCTCTCCAAGTTCCCCTAAAAGCTTAGCTTCTAGCAACGAGTTCCCGCCAATAATCCCTTCTACTCCTTCGGTTTTCAGCAGATCTACAGCTGTTTCATATACAAAAGATATAAAACCAAGATTGTGAGCGTGAATGAAGACAAAGAAAGAAGAGGCTTTATGTAGAGAAGAAGTGTGTTACCAGAAGCAAGAGCAAGAAGAGGCTCTCCATGAGAGTTTCTGAATGAAAGAGAGATTCTTGTTTTGTAACCATTGTGAGTAGCGTAGAAATCGGAAAGCGCCAAGGAAACAGAGCTTTTCACTATCTTGCCTTCCACGGAACCCAAATCCAAAACCAACCCGACCCGGACTGGAACCTGTCCATGCCCCGACCTGAAACGTCCATCAACCTCGTCGTTTTGAGTAGAAGCAAAAGAGCCGGAGATGAAGAAGAGAAGCAAAACAAGAAGAAACGATAGCAAGATTGGTTTTTGAATACATAATTTCTCCATTAAAAAATCTACAGAGAAAAGAGAAAGCCCACGTTTGTTGCTTTACTCTTTATTATTATATAACACATGCCGTGTTTTGTTTTTTCTCGGTCTTGTCTTACATAAAATGTAATGTATACAACATACAAAAGAAGAAATATTCAAAGTTTAGGATGATGACTTTTTTTATATGATTGTTAAGAGGATGACATTAGTCAACGAAAAATTTGGTGTGGGCTACCGAGGTTGGCTACTCTTTTGTTTTTCAGGTCACTAATGTAGGAGAATCTGACTAAATTTATAATGTTTGGTGACGAAAGTAAAAATAGGATTCTAGAGGATAAAATTTGTCAACGGACCAATTTTAGTTTAAAAGACCAAAGAGGAAACACCATTATCGTAATAACAAATAAGTGGTTTTGCTTTTGGTATGGACATTTTTATGTAACTCCATAGTTGTTGGATAGTATTTAAGTACATCTTTTACACCTCTTTTTATATTTAAGGATTAATTTGATGGTACGTACACTAATTTTCATTTCAAAACTAGGAAATATCCCGTGCTTAAAGCACGAGTCAACATTTAAAAAAAAAAAATATAATAGAATAAGAAAGTTATTGTCATATTTTTTTAAAAAAATTATTTTGTTTGAGATACTATTTATTTTTAATTTTTCTATAATTTTTTTTTTTGAATACTAATTATTTTAGAATATTATAGTATTTTATTTTTGACGTATATTACAGTTTTATATTGTTTGTTTGTTGTGTTTGCATAATTATTTTGTGAAACATGAGTAATTTTAATATTATAATTATGAACAAATAAAATTTATTAATTTATCAGCTATATAAATTTAGTTTTACCAACCCGCCAATGTGAAAATTAAAACACAAATTTTATTTTCATAGATCGAGTAATATATCTTTGTTTTTAAAAATTCAAATCACAACATATGCAGAAAAATCTGCATTTTATTAATTATAAGTATTATATGAAAATTCCAAACAATTTGTAAATAAAATAAAATAAAGGTGATAGGAGAATCATAATTTGAAATTTTAACAAAATCTTTGAAATCTAGTTATTAAAAATAAGTATATTGACTAATTGGATATAAAATCTTAGTTTTTGAAATTCTGATTTGTTTATATTTTTAAAAAATATATTTTGTAATATTTGTCCATAATTTATTAGAGAGAGAAAATATTTGTTTTAACTAATAATTATTAAAAATCAATGGCATGCCAATGTAAAATTAAAGAAGAAAATAAACTCTACTATCCATATTTTTAAAAAATCTTAGTAGTTAATTTTTATTTTTTTCAAGTACAAATTAGTTTAGATTTGAATAGATTTTTTTTACTTTTCTAGATTTTTTTCTATTTTATTTTTTTATTAATTATAATTAATTAATTAATTAATCTTAATTAAGTTTTTCTAATGGCAATTAAATGTAATTTTTTACACATTTTAAGGTTAGTTTCATATTTGTACTTCTTAATTAATATAGTAGGATTTACACTATAAATTCTAATATTTCAGATGTATCCTTTTTTTTTTTTTTGTCAACCATTGGGCCACAACTGGCCGGCCCAGTAGCCAAATTCCTACATAGGAGTCGAGACTCGATCCCGGGTGTGATGATGTCTTCTACAAATAGACTTACTTCCTACCACTGTACTAATGTCACTTCACATGTATCCCTTCTTTATTAATTGGGAAAGTACGTTTTTGAACTTAACCTTAAAAAGTGTAAATAATTACATCACAATGCCATTACAAATATAGGTTATAAAAAAACAAATTTCATTTTTAGATAAAAATGTCAAATATTAATTTATTCAATTTAGTTATTTTAGAAAAACAAAAATACATTATTAATTTCAAAAGACAAATATATCCAATCAAAATAAACATAGAAAATTTGATATCTAACTTACCATATTAATTTTTCATTAATTATTATATTTCTCCTCTTATTTTCGTGTGATTCTATTTTTGTTAAGCCAGATATGAAAGTTTTATCAATATAACTAATTATTTTTAATATTATGGACTATATAATATAAAATACAAAAAGTTATAGAGATGTATAATATTGGATCAAGTGATCCTAGGACCCTCATAGTCATGGGCATATAATCCAAAACCGATTTGGATCGGTTTTGGTTTATCTGTCAAAAGAGATCGGTTTCTGTGTTGATTGGGAATCAGATTTCGGTTTTAAACCGATCCGAACCGAAATCCGTTCGGTTATCCGCTAAATTGAATGGAGGATTCAAACCTCGCACCTTGAGATTAAGGGACACACTCTAGCCATCTGAGCTATTCCAACTTTTTGATTTTACTCTCCAAATGATTTATATAAGGGATTCGGTTTAAGTTTGGATTTTTTAAAAATGAAAACTAATCCGAATCCGAACAAATCCGATCCGAAAAACAGTCGGATTCTAAATGGATTCTATATATCCCAACCCAAAATCCAAAAAATCCGATCCGATCCGAACCGAAAATTCAAACGCCAAGACTTACTGAAAATCCCCTAAGAATTAAACGTTTAATTTGTTTCACAACATGTTTTTTTATATATGTGAATGTCAATTTACATTGCGTAAGTGCTTTCAATATTACCTAAAAATGGATCATAGCGGATATCTCATTTGGAAAGCACTGTCCAGAAATTAATCAGTGGGAGGTATATCTTGCTACCAAAAACTCATAAAGTGGTTCTGAATGGTCACACTACAATTTACAAATTGATCACAATCATTTACACTCTCAGACGTAAGCCAGTTTGGATCAAGAACTAATGGAACATTGAAGATGGGCAAGGTTGTTCTGAGAGGCTCCAAGGTCAGAGTTAGAGTCAGAGTCAAAGACGTAACAGTACCACATCGCAACAATTGTGTAAGCTATAGGGTGATGCAAAAGAACAGGAACATCGACTTCACTTGTAGTAGATGGACCTTTTGCTCTATGTTAATCAGTACTTACGGTCTGTTACGTTGAGCCATTTGAACGGCATTTTCGCCAATGGGGTCATCGAGGGGACTAGGATGGATAGTTCTTGTGAAGTGAATCATGAAATGTCTAAGTCGTCGTGAGAGGAATATATTGGCCGAGTTCACAAGAACTTCCCATCTTTCTTGGAGCCAGAGAATGAGAAGTACTGCAAGGGCAATAGCGAATGAAACTCCGGTGATCATAAACAAACCGCGGAATCTATAAAGGGTTATAGGATTTGATGTATCATCGGTTGTGTATGGAAGTTGTTTATCAAACCATCTTCTCTCCATCTCGTTTAGCCTCTCGCTCGTCCTTAGCTTTGCGATCTCCCTGGACACAGTATGCACCAACTCTGAGCCTTTCTGGAACATCTGAAACGTGGTTAAACAAACAAAACATTTATTATCAGAAAGTAACAAGAAGATGAAGAGTAAAGAGACAGATAATGCACAATATGACACATACAAAGCCAAAACCATTGGTGGTAGATTGTGTCTTGACCATGAGAAAATGTGCAGGATATTCGCCAAGGACGACTTTGAGGTATGGCAACTCGCTGACAATATATGAGACAGTTTTGTTCAACAAGGCTTGTGCATAATCTTCTGAAGTATTGAGACCCAATAATCTCATTGCTCGGAGGCTGGAATTGGTGAGGGCCGCATTTGCGATGTGGGAACCCGAGAGGTGACCCACATAGTCTTCATTGGAGTTAAATCGTATCTGTTGCACCGTCATCATTGATGTCAATGTTGCAGTGTAACTTGTAACCAATATGAGCACTGCAAATACCCAGACTGTAACTACAAATCTTGACAAGTTGTGTTTTAGCTTCTCCCCTGTCACACATAGTGAGCAGCAAAAAGTAAGCATCTCTTTCAATCTTTTCTGACCAAGATTGGCATATACAAATGTGAAATGGTGATTACTTACTATGAGCATAAACAAGGGTAGAGAATCCAAACCAAAGCACAACTCCAATTTGTTGTGGCCAAGATCCTTGGAACTCAGGGTTCTCAGGTCTTTCTATCAACCAAACTATAATACCCGTCAAGACAAAGAAAGCTGCACTTGTTATCCAAAGGTCTGGTGTTAGAGGTTCGAAGAACACCCACATACTTCTCTCCTTTGCTGCTACAATTCCAAGACCCATTTCGGTGAATGGCAACGTAAAATCAACATACGTCGATCTATTAAAAGTGATTGTAATATCTCCCACGGCAGCATCATATTTGTCTTTCTAAGGGATGCAACACAAAAATTTCAATGGAAGTGATTCAGTTTCCACACACGCTACATAGATGAAAAAGTACTTGTAATCGTAAAATCGACCCATGGTTAGTACCTGGCTATGAAGTGCATATGCAAGATTGTCATAGTTACTTCCATTGCGCCAACGGATGTACTCCACTTCATAGTTGAAAGGTGCAATGGAAGCCTGAAAGACGTCTATACAGAACCCTTCGACATATGTTATCTCATGTGTGACTGGATCAGTATCTACCTTCATCAGTCTTGGGAATCTATTGCTAGATGTAACAAGAACCCTCAGCTTTTTTCTATCGCTCTCTCTTCGAATACTACCTTTTGGACTTTGAGCCGACCCACCGGGCCAAATTATGGTCTCCAGCTTGTCATGAGTAGAAGATAAATGTCTTCTATTGCTGAAACTACCATTAGAATTCCAGAATCCTATCCTTCTCTCACCTGATCCTATCATATTCACAATCTCAAACTTGTCTGACAACAACTTCTTATCATTCAATTGGAAATCACCACTCAAACCCTTAAACCTACTCTCTGTGATTGCCTCAAGGAAAGTTGATGATATATTTGGCATCCTTGTAACTTCAGCTGCACTCGCCAGAGCCCAAGCGATATCGTGAGCCCATACGCCAGAGATACTCAACCGAGTAATCTCACCTTCAATAACTTCTTCAACAGGGAGTGATCTCCTCCATCTCAAAGTGAAGTTGTGAAGCTCTTTTGACGATGGTATATAAGACTTGAAACCAACCACACCTTCCATTGCCTCCTTTGCGAAATTATCAACGGACTCATGTAAACTGCTCATGCTTCTGGCAGTTAGAATCCAAGCAAACCCGTCACCCATCATCCCTAATTTCTCAACACATGGGAAAAGACGAGTTGCAATAACTTCAGACAAATGAACAACAAAGACAGTAGTTCCCAAGTCCTTCAGCTTCTGTAACCGATCCATCAAAGAATCCTCACTTGAAGAGACAGTAAAACCAATCTTGGACTTTACACGAATGTTGTTCTCATGGAAACGGTCCACCATGGGTTGCATACTTTCTCTCCAATCATCATGATTTTCATAAACAAGAGCAACACTGTTCCAATCAAACCCATTGATGAAAGCTGTCATTCCCATAGCCTCTGAGGCAGAATCATGTGTGACTTGAATCAAGTGACTGTAATTGCTCAATGACAATGACATGGGAGAGTTAAGTGATATCACAGGAACCCTAGCTTTCTCTCCAAGTTCCGCCATAAGCTTCGCTTCTAGCAACGAGTTCCCGCCAATTATGGCTTCCACTCCTTGTGTTTGCAGCAACTCTACAACTGTTTCACTCACAAAAATTGTGAGTTGTACACGAATATTCACAAAAACAAAAAATGGAGACAGAGAAGAAGGTGATTTGTGTTGAGAGGTTGAAGGTTAAAGGAGTATGTACCAGAAGCAAGACCAAGGAGAGGCTCTCCATGAGAATCTCTGACTAAGAGAGAGACTCTGGTTTTGTAATCATTATGAATAGCGTAGAAATCGGAAAGCGCCATGGAAACCGAGCTTCTCACTATCTTCCCTTCCACGGAACGCAAATCCAAAACCAACCCGACTCCGACCCGAACCCGTTTATCATCATCGTCGTTTTGACTCGAAGCAAAACAGTTGGGGATGAAGAAAAACAGAACAAGAAGAAATGAGAGCAGAACAGAGTTTTGAATACAACAAAATCTCTCCATTATTAAACTTTCCAACTACAGAGGAGGAAGAAGATGAAACCACACGTTTGCTGCCTTACACAATTTTTTTTTTTGTTTTTTTCTATCTATATAACTGATTTTAAGCTTTTAGCCAACCCATGCTGTTTTACATTTCCTCTATTCTATTAAAATATAAATTAAAAAATCGCATGTTAGAAGAAGAAAAGTTCAAAGTTAACGAATTTGTTGGAGGATGACAATAGTCAACGGATTACAATTAAAAGAATAAAAAGAGAAATTTCGTAGTACTAAAGGCTTGTACTCTTTCGTATCTGAAGTCATTGTTTTTGGATAAACCGACTATAATGTATAATGTTTAGTGACGAAAGTAAGAAAGAACAATATATGAAAAATGAAGAATCTATTGGACATCATTAATCGACTGACCAAGTTTTAGCAGAAAAAAAAAAAAATTCAACCCCATAGCTTTTGGATAGTATTTTCCTTAATTCTGTGCCGACAGAACTATTCAACAAGTACTTAGTGTGAGGATTACATATATTAGACGGTCAAAGATATCTAGAAGTAGAAGAAAATGGTGAGGGTCGTCTCATCTCAAAAGTAAACGATCTCATATGATAAAAAGTCAGTCAACTTCCTCTGCAATCTTTAAGTTTTCTAGGCCTCCACCTAAAACTAAGTGCATTCATAGTAACTATACACGACCACCAAACTATTTCTATCATAAAATCTACGGTCAAATGAATTTTGATCTTAGTTTGATTTGCATAACTCCCATGAGAGATGAATGTTATGATCTTAGAGGAGATTATTATGTTTGCTAGATGCTAGGAGACAACCTATTCAAACTTAGATGGATGTTTGGGATCTTCTAATCCCGATTAGAAGAATAGGTGTAATACATGTTTCAAGAAGTCTTTTTCTAGTGGATTTGGTGTATTCTATATATCGATTTATGACAGTTAAACTATGTAAACAGTTATAGTGACTGACACTATGCAGAAGGAGCTTTGGTCTGAAAACCAGCCAAGTAATCTTGCATACAAGCTTTATAAGTATCCATACCTGTAACCTTCTCAGCAATTTCCAAACCGATGCTCAGCCATTTTTTAGCGGTCTCAAACTGTCCTAGCCTCACGGGCAATGCTGCTCGGTTCCAAGCTGTCATTGCGAGCCATTTCCCTTCTTCAGTCGGGTATTCCCCTTCTTTTAAACCAACCATGATTCTGTATGCTTGTTTGTACATCTTTTGGATCGCTTCTTCATCCTCTGTATCACCTTTGTGGACGCTGGATATGGAGATCAGCTTCCTGATTATGAGAGCTAGGGTTGGGTAATCTGGTGAAGCAGATGCGATCAGAGCGGATAGGCATTCGTTAAGAGCAAACGTTGACACGTCCGGGTTGGACCGTGGGCTTTGAGAGGCGAAAACTCCAACTTGGAGAAGATAGTTATAGTTGCAAGACTTGGAACCAGCAAACGTCTTTACAACAAGTAGCTGGAATGCAGAATTGTTGAGCCTTCCGTGTATGTCATATGCAATTAAGGTGTACATGAAGATAAATTCTGGCTCCATGATACAATCTTTACCATCTGAGAGCGAAGAAGACATAATCTGCATATATCTAACCATACATTAGTGCACTGGAAGGTAAAACTCAGCAAGTAATGGTGCTAATATTAACAAAGAGGCGAGTAAGAGACCTTTCCAGCTCTCACGAGTAGTTCTCCAGCGAGTTTCACTTCGGTTTCAGTCAGTGCGCTCTTGTTTTGCTTCTCTAAAGCATTCATAGCAGTAACACTTAGTATTATAGACCGGCAAATCATCATTTTGTTTTCTTCCGACTCATCAGTATCCAAATAGCCGTAAAACTCCGACGCCAGCCTCATGAATTCACCACAGAGCTCATACTTCTTTGCACTCCCACATCTTGACCCAAGATTCCAGCAAGTCACAGCAAACCAATTCTGTTCTCGTTTTCCAGTCTCTCCTGATCCAAAGAAACGTTCTGCCCCAATCGTCGCTGACCGGCTCTGAGCTTGCAACATAAATTCAAGCGCTTGTGTTTCACTGCCAATGTCCTGGGTCAGTATAGTGACTAAGGTACGGAAGACCACGACCTCTGTGGTTGGCATGGTCTTTCCTGAGATATGGAAACTGAGAAACTTCGAAAGAGAAGCAATAGCAACTGGAAGCGCTTGGCAAGAAATAGCTTCATGCGCTGAAAGGGACAGATAATCTGAAGAAAAATCAAGGCAGGACGTCATTGCATTGATCTGACCGATGGCACAACTGTGATCCTTCTTTTGCAAGTAGATCTTGAACTGCAAGAATCAGAAGCAAAGAGATGTTGCTTAATAGGATTTATTCCAAACAATCTCAAATTGCTAGGTAGCTGAAGGCCATATGTTGAATAAAAGCGTACTGTGGGGAAAACGACATTTTACCTTAAGAAAAGAGCAAGCAATATTAGGCTCAAGCTGCAGAGACAGAAAACTAGTTAGCAATTCTGAGTGAAAGATCCAACTAGGAGAACAGTTGGATATAGAAGTTCCATAGATAAATGTGTACCTTTTCAGCTTCATCTATGTATTCAAGAGCTCGATCTAGCTGAGAGAGCCCGAGGTAGCAAAGACACAAAACCCTGAAGCCTTTGGCTCTAAAAACTCTATTTTCTATATCATGTGGGATATAGAGCATTGATTTCTCATACATCTCTGCACTTATCTCATAATCTTTAACACGGAAATGATCTGAAGCACTGTAAAACAGCAAGAGAAACCCATATTAGATTCCCAGGACACTTTGGGAAAAAAAAAACAACAGAAACCAATCAATTGCTGTGGCCAAGTTGAATCACTCAGTTGACTAAATAAGCAATAACTTAGACACACCAATGTAACCAAAGGAGATGACAGTTACATGAATGGCAAAAACATACCTGTTCCAGAGAACAGAATGTATTGCCTTCCTCTCCTTGGTCACTGCTTCACCAGCAAAGAGAGCAACAACTCTCTCGTCTGATACCAGCTGAGCCACAACATTCGCCCTAATTCTCGAACCATTATCACCTCCTCTACTCTCACCAAGCACCCGATGGGCCACTCTAAGCGCTGCCTTTGCACTAACATGACACCTTCCCAGTAGACCTAAGAACACACCCTTCGCAGTTTCTGCTCCAGCAGTCCCCACAACCTCAAAATATGCTTCCACAGCAGATACCCACACTGCCTCTGGAATGTCTTTGTTTCCCACCATACCTCTCAGCTCCTTCTCTGCCTCACTATGCCTCCCAAGCCCTAACCAAGCTTTCATCGCCAACACAGGTAATGAAGCATGTTGATCAGCTACATCACTACCATTTCCTCCATTCCTGAGAACTTTCACACATTTAATCACACTCTCGAACTCTCCCTTTTGCAAGTGCACTGCTGAGATGAAACGGAGAGTTTTGATTCTCATGGTAGTGAACTCCATTGTGTCTTCCCGAGTTTTTGCTGTACCCAGCCCCTTCTCACAAAGATCTAACGCCTCATTCATGAGCCTGAGAGCATCGTTTAGACTGCAGTCTTCGTCCTCTCTGGCCAAGGAGCTTTTACCAAACGCGAGAAATTGATTTGAGAGCGATTTGTAATGCTCCGGTGAGCCAAACAACAGATTCTTCGCTCGATTAAGCAACGTTACAGCTAAATTCCGATCAGAAATTTCCCAAGCAGTTTGAGATCGCGCTAGATTTAGATCCAGAAACAGTTTCTTTTCACCGGCATCGGAAATTTTCGCGATATCAATTTTGGAAACGATTTCGGTGGCTCTCTCGAAGCAATCGGAGGCGAGATCGAACTTTTTGAGACTATGCCACACTAGACCAGTCCGATAGTAGAGGATAGAGGACTTAATCGTCGGAGATGGGACTCCGTTGACATCCTTAGCGAGAAATAGCATATCGGCGGCGACATGTCTGAGATTCGCGATGCTCTCGGCGGAGGTAGATGAGGACTGGAGAGAGGCGGCGTTAGAGAGGTCAACACAAGCGTTCCAGAGACGAAAGCTGAGCTTCCATATGGTGAGCTTGAAGGAGTTATCCGGAAAAGGAGCGAGTTGACTCAGCCGAGTTAGGGATTGTCTGAGAGAAATAGGGAGAGATTGAGGAAGCGGCTGATTTTTGGAAATGGCTTCAGATTGTTGGATCAAGAGCTCGATATCAGAGAGGAGAGGATGTTGAGTGCGCGACTCGGTTTCCCGATGATGCAGACGGAGGTCCGGCGTGGTGATCTCGGCGATTCGCATTTCGATTGTTGGCGGGAGATATCAGAGAGCGAGAGAATTGGGAATTTCGAACGAGTGAAGATATTTTCAAAATTGAAAATTGAAAAGATATTTAGAGAGAATGGGTTTAGTGTTGGTTTAAGGTCGGTTTGCGTCCATATTTGGCATCATACCGAACCGGTTTAATTAGTAATCACCTGTTGACGGATTATGTATTTTTCTGGAGGCAAGAGAGGAAACAATACAAACATTAAAGATAATTAATAGAAAATTCAAGAGTGTTTTTGTTTTTTTTTTTTTTTTTTTGGGTAGGGTTGATCCTTAAAAATACTAAAATCATCCGTACACAACAACATCAAAGGGAAACAACTAAGGAGAGAGGAGTTAAAAAAGAGCTGCCACACAAGTTAACACCAAAGGGGAGTCCACAGTCACATTTCACCATCGCCTTCTTTTGATCACTAGTGAAAGTAAGGAGGAGGAGCCTGGTACTGATAGCAGTTCCCGTAGAAGTTTCCGTGAGCAGGAGCAGGACTGAAAGTGTAAGTCTGTGGAGCAGGTGGAGGCGGTGCTTGTGCTGCCATGATTGGACCGCTAAGGAACGGTCTGTTGTCATACACATACTGTGGGTACCTTTCAGGGATGACTCTACCATATCCTGTCTTGTTGTTGTTGTCACTGACTCGGGGTTGAGCACCACGTGGTCGTTTTGGCTGAGGCTTTGTGGGTTCTGTTGCTCTCTTTTTCTCTGCTTTGGCCTTCTCGAGCTGGAGAATCCGTTTCTGAAGTGGCTCAACTGGGTACTGCTCTTCCAGGTTATGCTCTTCAATACACTTTATCACAGCTTTAACCCCTGTGAGCTCCCGCTCATTGAACTCATCCTGCATTTGGTACACAAATATAAAATTATGTACGAGAATCTGAAGCTGAATGTAGCATCAGCAAGTACTATGATACCTGATACACCTAAAATAACTGATAATAAATACATCGGTTTTGAGTTATAAAGATTTTTATTAGTCTGAAGTAAAGAGTGATGACAGCTAACTGATGAACAGAGCTCATAAATTTTCCAGGGAGGTGAAATTTACTAAGAGCCAGATGCTCAAGAAAAGGTAACAATAGTTCAATAAAGATCAGACCAATCGTTCTAGGCAACGTCCATTAACAACAAAACCCTTAATTTTCTCTTATAATAGATGTATAATACAAGTTATCAAGTCAGGAAATACTTGCCTGAACAGCAGGAGATGCATTGCCAGGTCTGCCTTGGGAGGAAGATCTCCTTGCCTCAGTCAAGTAAGATTTCAGTAATGCAACAGGAGGGAACTGTTCTGTGAGTTGAAACGCAAATGCCAAGTTAACCGCATCAATCTGTTTTCCACTGTTCATGAGAACTTCAATAACACCTGGAATGAAAGGAACCGCACATCAAAGATTAAGATCCATGCTGAAGGTATAGAATTTGAATATTACTAAAATTGTAAAAACATAATCCACGTAGTGTTTAGGTCCGTGACCAGAAACCTAACTCAGCTACTCACATGAATACAAAACACCAAATTTCCCATCGAAATGTCAACTTGTAAGATAATCAGCCATATCCAAAAATTTAGAGAACAAACCAGGCATTTTTTCTGATAGTCCAAGAGAACGGCACAGCTCAGCTGCCTGACGGCGACGTGAAACCATGGGGATCAGCTTCAAGAGTTCATCCTCCTTAAAGTCGGAAACAATAGCAAAAGTGGCTAGCAGTTGCAGAAATGCATGAGCCTCTAAAGAATTACCATTGCAAGCATCCATGTCAAGAGTTTCCAGCAGTGGATTCCATCCTTCTGCAATAGTTTTTGCTCTCTGCTTAACACTTTCTGAGAGAACAGTGGAAAGGGAGTTGAGGCCCAAACCAGATAACAGTATACTAAGGCACTCCATCAACATGATACAGGTCCTGCGCATGCCCAGGAGGTTAGCGTCTTTCTTTCCATCAGCAGATGGTGCCTCCCTGGGGTAAAACCCTTCCAAAGAGTCCAAGACTAAGCTGGCTGGGTTTGCTGCAGCTCTGAATGCAATAGGAATCTCCTCCTTTAGTGATGCAAGGTTCTTGCGGTTATCTGATACAAACTTATGGAGCCCTGTTGAGTCCATATCCCCGCACAGTTTCAGTAACTGTGGATAAGCCTTCACCTCAAAATTTCCCATCACAGGTGAGATTTGAACATCTTGCACAGTACCATCCGGATTGTCATCGGTAATACTATCAGCAGCAAAGGCATTGGGAGAATCCCTTACAGCATTTTGTGGCCAACGTTCACCAATAGAAGGTTTACTGATGGGAGCATTCTTGTACTTATCCAAAGCACTGTTTATAGTAAACATAGCAGCGTCTCTCTTCTTCTGAAGCCTTTCTAACGATGCCTTCTCCTTAGCCTCAACAGCTGCCTTCTTTTTCTCCAACAGTTCTTGAGCTTTCCTAGTTTTGGTTTCATACTCTTTTTCTTGATCTTCAAGCTCATGAAACCGTCTCTTCAAGGACCTCTCAAGCCCATGAAAATGCTCCTCGAGTTCCTTCCACTTGAGATTAAGTGTTACAGCACGCTGACTTTCAAGTTCAGCAAACGCCTTCTGAAGCTGCTGAATCTTGGACGATGTTGAGTCCATTAGTGAAGCAACTGACCGAGTATCCTCCATCACAAAAGAGCTAAAGAAAAAAGGTAATTTAAGTACAAATTAAAAAAGTCTTGAATAAATAAATCACTCATGTCAGAACTACAAATCTTATTGAAGAATAAGATATCCACAGAGAAACAGGGAGCAATAAACTTCAAACACAAAAAAAAAGTTACCAATTCAAACAAGTCGAATGCCGAAGCTGCAAGTAAAGCTCCAAGATATCCCAAATCCCGAACGACACAAACAACTACAAAAATAAACCATCAAGAACAGAGATACAAAGATCAGTCAAAACTATCAACTGATTCGGGAGTCCAATAACATCTTAAGTCGTTCAAGATAAAAACAAAACAGCTCTCTGTAACAAAAACTCATACTGGATGACTAAGTAAGAAAATGGCCTACAAGCAAGAAAGTAAAAGACAAATGAACTTGAAACCCCCACAAAATTCAACCGATACAAGAAAAAAAAAAAAATCATATTCCTAGAGACACCCACAGAGAAACAACTCATCTTCAAGAACTAATCCGACGAACTTATACAAAAAAAAAAAAAAAAAAAAAAAACTAAGCTGAAACAATACGAATTTCATCAGAGAGCAAACAGATAAACAAAATGAGAGTTTTAAAAAAGACAACTGATTCATTGATTCCGTGAAATTACTACTCAATCCATAACACAAAGAAGCTTCAAGGGCAAAATTCAAAATCCTAGAAGAAATTTTACGCTATTCATGGAGAAATCAGCGAACCCTAGCTACAGTGAACACGAACTCGAGAAGCAAAACAAAGAGAAAACAACACTTCAATAGAAAGAACCAGAAAATAAAATAAAATAAAACAACTTTACCCGGAAGAAATAAAACCGAAGTAAACCCCTAAAAAAAGAAGAAATCAGAAAACTTCAAGAAGCACCGGAAGATCGTAGATCCATGTTGAAGAGCGATCGAGAGAAATCGAGGTTAGGCAGAGAGAGAGAGAGAGAAAGAATGGGAAAGTGAAATCCCTAAAAAGGAAAGAGGAAAGTGGGAAGAGAGGCCAAACAACAAAAAATAAAAAAGCAAAGTGAGATTTTATAACAGACCCTTTTATTAAGCACACCCAATTTTACTTAACTAACTCTCTCTAGTAGGCAGGCACGTGAGTGAGTTGGTCTGGTGTGGACCGTGTGGTGTGGTGGCTCGTCCTTCACCATCATCCCTAGGTCGGACTCGGACCAAGTGACCGGAGTGGTTCTAGTCAAATCCTTTTAAACTTGTGTTGTGTGTCACGTGAGTTTGTCTGAAGCTGCCGGGGAACTTGAATTCCTTGTAATTTACTCTTTCCTCCCTTTATTTTTTTTCTCTTTCCCATTAATTGGTATCTTCACCCTCTCTATGTTTTTTTTTTTGGTACCAACCCTTTTAAATTCCTAAAAACTTCCCTTACCAAACACACACTCAATCTTCAACCTATGTGGCTTCATGCTCGAGGCAATGCTACAAACCTAACTTCACTCTGTCTGAGTCTTAAAGAGAAGACTCAAATCACTATACAAAAAGATTTTTTTTTCATTTATTCAAGATGTGTAGGTACAAGTTATAAATTGCTCATATCTTTCAGTTTGAATGAGACCTTTTCACCAAAAGTGGAACCATCGCTACAAAAAAAAAAAAAAAAAAAAAAAAAAACAAACATCATGTTTGTGTTTACCTCGTAAAAGCATCACACAAATAGGTTTTGTTTATTAATGATGATTACTTATTTGCTTGACCAAATTATATTGTTATATGATCTTAAATACATTAACTTTCTACAAGTTAGCTAAATCGTCTTAACTAATATTTTATAGGTCCTTTATGTCCCAGGGTTTAATGAACAATCGAAATTTGATCGGTTTTCTACATGTTGATAACAAACTACGAGTTTAGTCTATTAGGTCGTAAAACATACTAGTTGGTTCTCTAACCATTATATCAACTATTAATTTGTGTTATGAGTTCAGATGTTTTTTTATTCAATTCCTTACAATTTGTTTCTTTCTTTGATTCATGATTCTCTGTGAATATTTTGATGCCTAACGCTTATCTCAAATTCCTACATCGTTTTCAGATTTCGTTTGTTATTCTAATCACTAGGAAAGCGACCCGTGCGTTGCCGCACGGGGAGGTGAAATCCTAAATTGAAATTTAAAATTTGTAATTCATCCTAAATTCTTTATTTTCTCAATCAATTTGATCATTTTCACTTCTTGCTATTGCTTTCAACTGATTAAAAAGCCAAAAATTCATTTCAATGTTATTATATTTTAGGTTGTCACACACAAAAGTAAGCCTTTTTTAGAGCTTGATTTACTATAAACATTACTTTTAACCATATATAAAATTTCATTTATGTTTGTCTCCGACCATATGGTGCTATATATTGGTATCCTTTCTTAATTCGCTATTAGAAATTGTCTTTGTTGTTGATCATTATCAATCGAAATACATACGAGACTGCTTCTCTCTTTGTTTATTTACTGTATAGAGAAAATACTAAATGCCACTTGTCGAAGGAAGGTCGAAGATTGGGATCGGAGTAGATGGCTGGATTGAGTTTTGTTTCCCCTTCACTTTGATACGCGATTTCTCTTTCCATAGATTACTGATTCACAAATCACAATCAATATTCCGATGATGTAAGCAAGTGGAGTTTGTATACAAATGATTTACTATGAACATTACTTTTAACCATGTATAAAATTTCACTTATGCTTGTGGATGTTTTTTTCTCTCACTTTTAGATATGTACAAAACCAAGTTTTATATGACCGACCAATCAAACCTAATGGGTTAATATAGAGTAACTCACATTCTTCAGCTACAACTTTTAGAGATATATATTTGGCTATAATGTTTTCCACAGTTACATGCATGTTGGTGTCACGTTTTCCCTCAAAAGACCCCCTTCTTTCCTCCCTTTTAATGGGTTAATCTTGATTGCCTTATTTCCTACTAACACATTTGATACATGGATTTGTAATATTTGCTTCAAATCACATATTCCTCTTTGGAAAAGAAAAAAAAGCAAGACGTAACAGACTAAGAATGCATATAGACAAAAACTTGTACACTCATCAGCTATTCAATCAAAGCAATTCAATTAAACTACAAAAGTTCAGAAAATTAATAAAATATAGAACAGAGGATTTTATGTTGGTCTCTCCCAATCCATCCCATTCCACCGTGTCGGCTGCTCTCCTTCCAGGCTGCATCCCCCTCTATTTGATTTCCCACTTATGTCTATGAATCGGTACCATCATGTTTTTCAATAAACGACAGCGAAAACGAAGTTGATATGGTGAAACAGGTGATAATAATATCTCACCTTTTGATGTTCTCTTCTTTATGTTAATCACTAATTTTATAAATTTCTTGCATTTTCTTTTTTTTTGGCAGATTCCAGATCACTCTAAAAGTGACTGTTATACATTATGTTTTTAAAAAGTTGTATATACAGATTAGAAAGTCATCATCAAAAACTAAATAAGTTACCTTTAGTAGATCTTTTCTTTCTAACTTGACTTGTCATTTGGTCGTGCTTACGCTTTCTAGAATTTGATTTTGTGTTGTCACAAGTATGTCTGGCTTTTTCTTCGGCACTCTCTATTTCCATGCTCATTTGTAATATTTCTATATATTATTAAAATGTTTGATATCCAGAAAGTATAAGAAATTATAATTCAACTAAAATTTTTAAAAACTTTATTTACAAAAAATGTAAGCTAACCTGGATCATGAACATCTAATGGACATCCTACAAAAAAAAAAAAAATTAACATTTATACCATGTTTGTTAGAAAAAAATAAATAGGTTAAAATAAGAACATATATAAAATTATAATTATACCATGTTTAAAAAAAAAATTTGGCTTATCCGTAGCTCTAGCATCACTGCATATTATCATGCCTCTCGTATCTTGGTTTTGGTTTTTCCAAAAAGTCAAAAAATAATATTTGCACATTGAGAATTAAAAACATTAGCCATGCAAAAAATATGGCACACGTACTTAATAACATTAGTCATGCAAAAACATGAAAACCGGAAAGGCTAAAAATTTTGAAGAGACTAAAAGTTAACAAAACTAAGATTAATGTATGAACTTAATAGTGTCGATTAACAGTAATAATAATCTAACCGAAAACACTACAGGTCATTCGCAGCAAAAATATTAAATTACCTTAAATTAGAGACTGATGCTTGAAAGTTAAAAAACACTTCAATAATACAATTCTTTAGTACTCAGAAAACAATTGTTCGAAACTTGTTTATGTAGTCAAGAAAAGTTTATATATAATAAACAAAGAGGTGTAAGACATAGAGGTGTGAAATGTAAATGTGTTGAAATTAATAGATGTGAAACATGGAGGTACAACAAAGAGATGTAACACATAGAGGTGTGAAATTAAAAGGTGTAAAAATTAATAGATGTGATTTTTGAAACCAGGAGGTACAACAAAGAGATGCAAAGACTAAGGAGGTGTGATTTAAAAGGTATAAAAATTAATGGATGTGATTTTTGAAACCAGGAGGTACAACAAAGAGATGCAAAGACTAAGAGGTGTGATTTAAAAGGTGTAAAAATTAATAGGGGTGATTTTTGAAACCAGGAGGTACAACAAAGAGATGCAAAGACTAAGAGGTGTGATTTTTGAAAGATGGGGGTGCGATGAAAAGACACGATTAATAATTTTAAACCGTTGGATTAAAACTGGAACTAATCTCATCAGTTGGATTAAAAGTTGACACAAAAAAGTGGGTTTGCTATTATATATAGGAGGTACAACAAAGAGATGTAACACATAGAGGTGTAAAATTAAAATGTGTAAAAATTAATAGATGTGATTTTTGAAACCAGGAGGTACAACAGAGATGCAACAACTAAAGAGATGTGATTTAAAAGGTGTAAAAATTAATGGATGTGAATTTTGAAACCAGGAGGTACAACAAAGAGATGCAAAGACTAAGAGGTGTGATTTAAAAGGTGTAAAAATTAATGGATGTGATTTTTGAAACCAGGAGGTACAACAAAGAGATGCAAAGACTAAGAGATGTGATTTTTGAAAGATGGGGGTACGACGAAAAGACACGATTAATAATTTTAAACCGTTGGATTAAAACTAGAACTAATCTCATCCGTTGGATTAAAAATTGACACAAAAAAGTGGGTTTGCTATTATATATAGATTTCTTATTTCGTTTGTCCTTCTAACTTGATGTTAATTAAATCATACAAAATTTCGAAGTGTACGTGCTAGCATAGTCTTTGTGGATACGATCTCATATATACTGTTGCGTGTGATTGCAATTACAGTTGTTGAATTCGATTAGAACCTGTCACATCATTTTGGATATATTTGAATTCGGACAAGTGACGCTTCTTTTGGAGATTATAGTATTTATTTACCCCATGAATTAACGCGAGTCATTAGGGGCAAGATTTTATAAAATAATAAAATTACTATGCGTTGGTAAATTACAGCTTCTCTCATTCATTATTTTGGGTTACGTCTATTCATTTTCTTGAAATCTTATACAGTATTAGTGAATTGCCTTATTTCTTATGGATATCGTCATATTTTAGTATTTGATTTTGTCCAAACCATCATAAACACCAAATGAATTAAAGAAATCAAAAAGCGAAATATCAAATGGAAAATAATTTGTCCATCTCTTAAAAACTGATGATAGACAAATTTGATCATGAATAATAGAAGAAAGAAACGTTAAACACGCAAAAGACCAATTTGGTTTGAGTCTTTACGTTGTTCAGTGTTTTTTTCTTCTTTTCCCCGGCCCATTCTTTACGAACTTTTGTTTGATTTTTCCACAAGGCAAGGGACCATCCAAGTCTGTAGACTTGCTCAACAACAGGTTTTCGTTTATATTATTCAAAGTCCTTTTGTCATTCATTAACACTCACAACAGGTTTGCTCAACACACATGCACAAGATCACCACGGCGACTAAGACCAAACCTCTCCTCTTTTTATTTCTTATTTTCATTTGTGAGTTCCTTACAAATTTCCCGCAATATTTTGTGAGTTGTTATCATCAGCTTTAAGTCAACTCATTCTTTTTTATTTTTTTTAATGTGAAGAATCTCCAATTGCATTGTTGCTATTTATAATTTATTATTTGGTTCCAGGATATATGATGGTGTGTAAGGTTTTTGCAATTTTCTTTGGGAATAGTCTATGTTTGCTGCTTCTACTGTCTAGCTTGGCCGATGCGAATCAGGCCAACATTGATTGCTTGAAGACCTTTAAATCTCAAGTAGAGGATCCAAATGGGTATTTATCAAGTTGGGAGTTTGGGAACCAGACTGCACAAGGTTTTATCTGCAAGTTCAGTGGTGTGACTTGTTGGCATGATGATGAGGATAGGGTTTTCAGTATTATGCTCTCTGGTTATGGTCTCGGAGGAGTGTTTCCTCAGGGGATTAAGCTATGTTCTGATTTGACTCATCTAGACCTTTCTAGAAACAACTTCTCTGGACCTTTACCATCCTACATTTCCTTGTACTCTCCAGTTATTACGACTCTAGACCTATCCTACAATAGTTTTTCTGGTGAGATCCCTATGTTGATCTCAAACATTACTTTTCTGAACACTCTTCAGCTTCATCATAACCAGTTCACGGGTACTCTTCCTCCCCAGCTAGGGCAACTTAGACGGCTCAACACGTTCTCAGTGGCTGACAATCGTCTCGAAGGTCCAATCCCAAAGTTTAACAGTGCCAGCATTACCTCAGAGAGTTTTGCTAATAACCTGAATCTGTGCGGTAAGCCTCTGGTCTCTGGATGAATGTAAGATGACTTCGACCAACTCTCATGGTAAAGTTGTTATTTTAGCGGCACTAGGTGGATTTACCGTGGCAGCATTTGTCGTTGGAATAATTCTGGGATTCTTTTGTTCTACTATTTCTGTAGAGCGGCTGTTATTCAGAAAAAGCCGATAAATGGTCTTGTACGAAATGACATCCACAAATGTTTAGTTCTGAACAATTACATATTTTCAAATTTGTTAAAAGGAGTTAAAAAAAAAAAAAGCTTATAAACAAATTGATAATTTTTTTTGTCCATCTCTAGCAAAAAAAAAAAAAAAAAAAAAGGATGATATGCTATGCAAACCCACATTTATTTTATTTTTAGAATTTGTATTTTTGTCGCTTTTACACCATGATCAATAAACATCTAACACAAAAATTGGCCGATTAAATTAATAGAGATATAAAAACTGAAAAGAAAATGCTTTATCAAATTTAATCCGGAGCCGGCACTAAAACCACCAGCCGAAGGGAAATGAAGAGTCTTGTGTCCTGTGAAGTCAAAACATCTTTTTCTCAAGACACCTTTTAAATTTATCAGTTGAAACTTGAAACATTGTTACCAGAACATAAAAATCACTTTTCTGAAAAAAAATTATAATTGGAGCGACGGTATTATGAACATAAAATAAGTATTTACAATGATATAATATTCTTATTTCCTTAAATACATTGGTATTAGTCACAATCTATATACCAAGAAACCCAACAAACCTCACAACTTCCCATTGATTGTTTTTGGATTACATAGAGTTTACCATTTTTTTTCTTTTTGGAATTCCTGGCTGTAACAAGTTAAACAACAACATACGAATCATTGAGTGAACTGATTTGGATGACATATTTTATTATTTGATTTGGTGAAAAACTAGAAGCCAGTAGAAAAATATCCAGAATATATATTTAAAACCAAAATGGAAGAAAAATTTGTCCATCTCTCTCTCTCTCACAAGTCACAAGAAGAAGATATGATGATGTTGAAAAGTCAAAAAGGAGAGAAGAAGAAGAAAAAACATTTAACGCGGAAAGACCAATTTGGTTTTTTGTTTGGGTCATTTGCGTTGCGTTCTCATCAGTGTTTTTTTCTTTTGCTTTGCCCCATTCTTCACGAACTTTCACTAGACGACGACGATCCAAAGTCTCAGTCAACTCTCTCACACCAGACGACTCGACTTCCACTTTTTTATATTATTTCAAACTCCTTTTTCTTCTTCTTCTTCTTCTTCTTTCATAAACACTTTGCCACAGATGCGATTTCCTGTTTCTTCTTCTTCTTCTTCTTCTTCTTCTTCTTCTTCTTCATTGTGCTCTTCAACACTCATGAACACGAGCACGACAACGACGACAAAGACCAACTCTTCTGTCTTGTACAATTTCTAATTTTGATTCGTAAGTTCCTTAGAATTTCTCATAAAAAAAAAAAAAAAAAAATTGAAAACTTTTTTCTAAGTCAACTCAATTTTAGATCGCTTATCTTCTTTCTGATTTTTTGATTATTTATTTGCTTCCAGGTTTCTGATGTTCATCGGAGAGAACCCTAGATTTTGTTTCTCTAGTTTATAGTGATTTTACCCATTTTGTGGAATTTGGGGGGAGGGATTTATGAAGAAGATGGCTGGTAGGTTAGTTTTTGCAATTTTCTTTGGGAATAGTCTCTGTTTGCTGCTTTTACTGTCTAGCTTGGCCGATGCAAATCAGGCCAACATTGATTGCTTGAAGACCTTTAAATCTCAAGTTGATGATCCAAATGGGTATTTGTCAAGTTGGGATTTTGGGAACCAGACTGCACAAGGTTTTATCTGCAAGTTCAGTGGTGTGACTTGTTGGCACGATGATGAGAATAGGGTTTTGAGTATTAAGCTCTCTGGTTTTGGTCTCAGAGGAGTGTTTCCTCAGGGGATTAAGCTATGTTCTGATCTGACTGGTCTAGACCTTTCTAGAAACAACTTCTCTGGACCTTTGCCATCAAACCTTACAGATGTCATTCACCTTGTTACAACTTTGGACCTCTCTTACAATGGTTTCTCTGGTGAAATCCCTGTTAGTATCTCAAACATTTCCTTTTTGAACTCTCTTATGCTTCAGCATAACCAGTTCACTGGTCAGCTTCCTCCTCAGTTAGTGCTACTTGGACGGCTCAAAACGTTCTCTGTGGCTGACAATCGTCTTGAAGGTCCTATCCCAAAGTTCAACAGCACCAGCATTAACTCCGAGAGTTTTGCTAATAACCTGAATTTGTGTGGTAAGCCTCTGGATGACTGTAAGAGTTCTAATGGCTCTCGTGGTAAAGTTATCATTATAGCGGCTGTTGGTGGATTGACTGGGGCTGCATTAGTCGTTGGGGGTGTTTTGTTCTTCTATTTCCGTAAAATGGGTGTTGTTAGGAAGAAGCAGGATGATCCTGAAGGAAACAGATGGGCAAAGAGCTTGATGAAAGGACAGAAAGGCGTTAAGGTAAAAAACCCTCATTGATGACTTAATAGCACATGTTGTACTGTTGTTGTTATGTTCTGAATTTATGATATATGTTTGGTGTTTTGTGAGTTTTCAGGTTTTCATGTTTAAGAACTCGGTTTCGAAGATGAAATTAAGCGATCTTATGAAGGCAACAGATGAATTCAAGAAAGATAACATCATTGGAACAGGAAGAACAGGGACTATGTACAAAGGAGTGCTTGAAGACGGAACTCCACTTATGATAAAGAGGTTGCAGGATTCTCAACGTTCTGAGAAAGAGCTTGACTCAGAGATGAAGACTTTGGGCTCTGTTAAAAACAGAAACTTAGTCCCTCTCTTGGGCTATTGTATTGCGAACAAGGAGAGGCTTCTGATATACGAGTACATGGCAAACGGTTACCTTTATGATCAGTTACATCCTGCAGATGAAGAATCCTTTAAGCCCTTGGATTGGCCTTCAAGGTTGAAAATTGCTATTGGGGCAGCAAAAGGATTGGCGTGGCTTCATCACAGCTGCAACCCGAGGATCATCCATCGCAACATTAGCTCGAAATGCATATTATTGACTGCAGAGTTTGAGCCCAAGATCTCAGATTTCGGTCTAGCTAGGTTGATGAACCCCATTGATACCCATTTAAGCACATTCGTCAATGGAGAATTTGGGGATTTCGGTTATGTTGCTCCCGAGTATTCAAGAACCATGGTCGCAACTCCGAAAGGAGATGTCTACAGCTTCGGGGTTGTGCTTCTAGAGCTAGTAACGGGACAAAAAGCAACGAGTGTCACAAAAGTATCTGAAGAATGCGAGGAAGAAAGCTTCAAGGGGAACCTTGTGGAATGGATTACAAAGCTATCAAGTGAATCAAAACTGCAGGAAGCGATTGACAGGTCTTTACTTGGGAACGGTGTGGATGATGAGATCTTCAAAGTGCTCAAAGTAGCATGCAACTGCGTTCTACCGGAAGTACCAAAGCAGAGGCCTACCATGTTTGAAGTGTATCAGCTTCTGAGGGCCATTGGAGAGAGCTACAACTTCACCGTCGATGATGATATCTTAATCCCCTCTGAATCAGGTGAAGGCGATTTCATCGAAGAGCTCATAGTAGCTCGCTGATCAAGCAGGAAGGGTGAGACATCTCTAGTCGTAGCAGTCCAAAGATATATATAAACTACTACATATATATATGTTTAAAGTAAGTATTGTCTTTCTTTTATTTTATTTTTGGGTTCTCCTTGTCGATGGCGTGGCTGTAATATGAAATATTGTTGTTGATGCACTCTCTCTTATTACTTGCTTATACGGAGCTTTTGGTGTGTAGTACTGTCACTGGTTTGGTTTTGCCACTGCGTCGTTGCTGCTTTCTAAATCTTGGGCACTATTCAATTTGGTTGAAATGATTTTACACTTGAATTGTATCTCATTATTGTTTAACACAACACGCCATTTTCCATTTTACTAAAACCCAAAGTACGAACTCAATAAAAGAGTTTAACCCATTTTAACTAAAATTTGATTATTACTCAAACATTTGTTAGAGAGAGACAGAGAGAGAAAGAGAGAAAGAGAGAGAGAGAAAGAGACAGAGAGTTTGCAAAAAAAAAATTTGTCGAAGAAGTCCGTTTTTTTGGTAGATTGAAGAAGTCTTTTTATTAAACAAATATTTTGAAGTTTGATGTGATTTTGTAAGACATATTTTTGAACTAAAAATGTTAGAAAAGTCTCCTAGAATCACATTTAATAGGATTTTTAAAAAAATAACAGTAGATTTAAAATGAGATTTATAAATTATTGATTGAACAACAAGATATTGTAAATGATTTTTATAAATTTCACATTCAATAACATAGAATTTTAGATGATTTTTAAAAATCATCAATTAAATAACAAGGAGTTCTAATTCCTGGGATATGGCTCAGCTTACGGTTACGTTTGTACCGGAAGATGTTGCTATAATTTCTGCCTTACCGTTGTGACAATCGGATAAACCGGATTTGTTGGGATGGCATTTTACTAAGTCTGGTAAATATTCGGTTAAATTAGGGTACCATATACTCCGTTCAGATCTGATGCCTCCTACTGAGCCCACAATATTTGGACTGGACTTTGTACCGTTGAAGGCCTTTGTGTAGAAAATTTGGTGTCCCTCGAAACTCCGACACTTTATGTGGCAGAAGCTTTCGAGTTGTGTGGCGGTCACAGCTAATCTGCATAAACGTGGTATGAGTTGTGATGTTACGTGTGGCTTGTGTGAGGAGATGATTAATCATACCATTTTTGAATGTCCACCTGCCAGACAGGTTTGGGCTTTGTCGCAGTTCCCGACGGCCTTGGAAAATTTGCCTTCGGAATCAGTTTTGACAAACATGGATTCTCTCTTTTGGCGGTTTAAAAACGTCCCATTCCAGGAAGTGTTTCCCTGGATTCTTTGGTATATTTGGAAAGCACGCAATGATAAACTTTTTAGTAATCTGGATTCGAACCCACTAGCAATTTTGCATTTACCGGAGGATGAGGCCAAAGCCTGGTTTCAGGCTCAGACATAGGACTTGGTGTCAGGATCAGATATGAACCATGCGTTTTTATCTAGTGGAGGTGGAGGATCAGGGGTTCCTAGGTCTTCGTCGAGTTATCTTTGTATTATAGATGGTTCTTGGAAAGCGACAGATCGTTATGCTGGTAGAGGATGGTTTTGCACTTCACCCATGGGTGAAGCTCCTACTATGGGAGCAGCCAACCTTCGACGTAGTCTCTCTCCTCTTCATGCCGAGGTTGAAGCCCTTATCTGGGCTATGCGTTGTATGATTGGAGCGGATAACCAATTTGTTGTCTTTCTCACTGATTGCTCCGACTTGGTGAAGATGATGTCTTCGCCTTCTGAGTGGTCAGCTTTTACGCCTTATTTGGAGGACATTCAGGCGGATAAAGAGGAGTTTGCTTCATTTTCATTAGTCTTCGTTCCTTGCTCTCAAAATGGTAAAGCGGATAGTCTGGCGCGACGTGTTCATTCAGTTCCGCATTTAGTTACCTATGTAAACAATTTTCCTTCGTATTGGCTTGTTTGGGCCAATCTCGTATCCTGTTGTCAAAAAAAATAACAAGGATTTAAAAATATCCCAAAATCTCTTAAAATCCTCAGTTCAATACACCCCCCTTAGGTTCGATTAGAATTGATTCTATTTCATTTTATAACAATCTCTCCAATTTACTTCTATATAAGAAACAAAGTTTATATTGTGAAATTAGATGAGAATCAACGAAAGGTAACCTTATAAAAAAACAAGAAAGAATCACTCAAATGTTATACAAAAGTTGGTTTATTCCTCATATCTAACAATCTTCTAAAAATTGCTCAAATGTTTAGTGCCCTGGATGTAATTACAATTTACCCCTTGGATTTAGTTTTTCGATTTTGATTAAAAAAAATAAAAAAATACACATCAGCAAATTAAAATACACTTCATTTTCGATTTTCCACGTCACAACCCGAAAAAAAAAACTTAACGGCTGAGTAATAGTATTTATGGGAAGACGAAAGGTCTTGTCGATTCATATGACGGCTGAGTTATAACTTTTTGTGGGTGAGTTATCACAAGAAATAATCTGAAAGCAAACAGTTGATTTATATTACTTGACGGCTGAGTTATAGTATTTACGGGAAAACGAAAGGTCTCGTCGATTCATATGACGGTTGAGTTATAATGCTTTGTGGCTGAGTTATCACAAGGAATAATCTGAAAGCGTAAAACGAAAGGTCTCGTCGATTAATATGACGACTGAGTTATAATGCTTGACGCCTGAGTTATTGCACAAAATAAAACAAATGTGTTACAATAATACTGCATCGGACAAGTTTTTGCATTATGCCCAACTTGTTTACATCGAGAGTATGTGTTTAGCTCATGGCTAAACGCCTCCAATCCGTAGTCTTCAAGAACAAGCTCCACAAGCTTGTCGTGTGTTGTGCCTCCATCTATCTGCACAACTATATACCCTCAATCGTCGGTGTTATATACATATCTCTGTTTCTTTACCCAATTACCGGAAACAACTAGTACCGGAACTGGATCCATGAAAGAAAATGAAGAACAAGGCGAAGAAGAAGTAGAAGAACAAGGTGAAGAAGAAGGTGAAGACGAAAGTGAAGAAGAAGTAGATGAACAAGGTGAAGACGAAGATAAAAACCATGTAAGAACAAGAGTCGAAGGAACGACGTTTCATATTTCCGGAGAAGAAAAATGATGACATGGAGTGCTGACATGGATGATGCGTCTGACGTGGCAAGTCAGCCATCAAACCAATTATAACTCAGCCTAAATAAAACTCAGCCATCAAATAAATTATAACTCAGTCACAACATGAATACTATTTTTTTTGTCGACAAACACTCCTTTAGATTAAGTTACAGGTTTACAAACTCTCCTCTAAGGGGAGCCGAACGCAGACCAGTAAACTTACACAGGAGGAGACTTGACCATGGTATGTTGTTTACAACACATGATACAACAAACCATGAAATAAAACAGAAAGAAACATAACTAGGCTTAAAAGCTAAAACAAAGGGATTAAAGACCCAAAAGATAAAGAGCTCTACTATGCTAGTAGGCCATCTAAAGAAGGGGAGTGTGATCTGTTGCCAGACTGATAACTCCGATGATAAACATTGCCGCATAGGATACATAAGATTCCTAGCAGTGTTACGCTCCCAATATTGCGCCTGAAGTGTCGAAACACCCATTCCCTGAAAAGGGAGATCGCAAGAAGGACGAGAAATACATCTTGCAGTCCCAGAACCATAGTCTGCAAATAGAAGAGAAACCCGAAGCCATACGATTGCCATCCACGGTCTCGAGCCAAGCAATAAGCTTCGTAGAGAGATAAAGCCCTTGCATATGGCTGGTGTACAATGATACACAAGCGTATCAATTCCCATTGAGATAGACATCAATGACGGAAAAACATGTTTTCTCCCATTTGAAATTGATATGAGAAGACACACACACCTCGCAGTTGAGGGATATACACCAAAAGGGTCTCTCTTTGCTCAAAGAGGAATTTAAAAGCAACTCTTTCCTCACAGGAGGATACAAGGGGCTCATAGTACGGCACTACAAAGACCATCTTTCCAAGTGTGTTCGTACCGCCAAGATGCGTTCTCGCATGTATAGTTAAGGTGAAGGTTTTAGCAGCAATATCCAATAAGAATAAAGATACCATGATTCTCTCCATAATGGAGGATTTTGATGAGAACAATTTCTCCAAAAAAGAAGGACTAAGTGTAAATGATCTAACACATGAGGAGGAAAATGAGATATATAGGAATAAAGCTACAAAAAGACCCTTACGGAATAAGAATTGTACATTGGAGCTACAACGATACACTTGCACAATTTGCAGATATAACTTTTGATGCTTAGCTTTTGATAAAACCATCAAATCTAGTAAGTTAAAACAATACATCTTAACCACTAAGATGATTCATGCTCTTTCCCTTTTACATGAAAGGAGCAATCTCTCCACATGGGAGGAAGTGGTTGAATAACGGACTAGACCACATGACAATCTGGCCCAGGTCAAGGCCCACCATAAAGCAAAGCCGTGAGTGGTGTGAGTGAGAAAAGAACAGACGGCTAGGTTTAGGGAAAGTGTCAAGAGGAATCTTGCCGGAAATGAGACAACGGGAGAAACCGGCTGAGCAGAGACCAGTGAAGGGAGGCGGATCTCCTCTACGAAGAAGGAGTAGCCGTTGACGGCGTTCAACAGGAGCAGATCTAGATTTATCATGCCACGAGAACTCAAGTGAGGGAATTTTGGCTTCAACATTTGTCAACTCCAAGCATAACTCGTGGTCAAAAAAGCAGAAACTGCTTTGTGGACATGAGGAGAGAGTGATGAGCAACACGAGAGAAGGAAATAAGTAACGTATGTGCGACGGATCCGGTGACTCTCTGGTGGAACCAGTGTGTGGAGAGTACTCCGCAAAATGTTCTTCACTTGATAGTAACAAAATTGAATAAGAAGATTTGGCTGATTTGCTCGCCAGCGCTGCGAGTGGCTGGCGGAAAGAGAGAGAAGGAATGGGGAAGATCTCACCAAAAACCATGGTGGAAATAAGGAAGAAAGATCTCGTCGGCGGTTAGAGGCCGACGGAATGCGAGGTAAGGTCTTCGGACGAGTGGGTCTGAGAAGATAGATGAAGAACGCCGTTTAATAGTAGGTAGAGTCTGATAATTGTCGCCGGAGAAGACTCATCTTGGGAATAACATGAATACCATTATAGTAATTAAAAAGCAAAAAAATGGCAGCCAAATTCAGCCGCTTCATCAACTGAAAATATGTAACTCAGCCGTATCGTTTAATAAGTCAGCCGTAACTGAATAATATTCTAGTAATTAATCTTTTGCTACTAAGTCAGCCGTGAAATGGCCGAGTTGTACGATAAGTCAGCCTATCACGGCTGAGTTATAGTTTTTAATCATAACTCAGCCGTAACTACATCTCATAAGTCAGTCGTTTTTCATAACTCAGCCACCCGAAAAAAGTTAATTCAGCCGTGTTGTAGTGATAACTCAGCCAAAATTTTGACAACTCAACCATCGGGTGTACGGCTGAGTTAGAGCATAACTCAGCCAGATTTTAATAAGTCAGCCGTAATGCTTGGCTGAGTTATGCTCTAAGTCAGCCGTCCGCTCTTACTCAAATGTTATTTTTCCATAAATCAGCCGCAACATACCTATAACTCAGCCGTCATTACTTCTATAACGTGTTACAGCTTAGTTATTTAATATATGTCAGTGATTTCTGACGTAATGTCTAACGTGACAATGACATTTTGGTAATTACATTTTTTCCGATAAAAATACCCAAAATATTATAGTATTAAATTTTTATTTTTGTAAATTCTGGTAATATTACCTAAAATGTATAAGGGTGAATTTGCCTAATAACCAAAACAAAAAAACCATAGTATAAAATAACATCATATTTGAAAAAATTTGAAGATTAGGATGGAGGTATAACAAAATTACCATTTTAGTGTTTGTAGGTGGTGGAGAGCATGATGGCTCATGGTCGGAGACAGTGGCCGGTGGCCGGCGGCCGGAGGAGGTGGCCGGAGATTCTCGCCGGATATTGTCGGCGGCCGGAGGCAGGCGGGCGGAGGAGGTCGTCGGAAGTGGTCGTCGGAGATAATCGCCGGTGGTGGTCGTCGGAGATTGTCGGCGGTGATTCTGGACGGAACTCGGCGGTGGTCCGGTGGAACCCCAGCGGTGGTCCGGCGGAACCCCGGCGGTGGTCCGGCGGAACCCCGGCGGTGGTCCGGCGGAACCCCGGCGGTGGTCCGGCGGAACCCCGGCGGTGGTCCGGCGGAACCCCGGCAGTGGTCCGACGGAACCCCAGCGGTGGTCCGACGGAACCCCGGCGGTGGTCCGATGGTGGTGTGATGGTGGTAGAAGAGGAGGTGGTTTGTGGTGGTAGGAGGGGAGATGGTTTGTGGTTGTAGAGATAGAGACAAATTGGTATATATTGTATATTATACATAGAATATAGTAGATACATGGTTAGAATAGTTACTCACTTAGTTTTAATTTTTTTTTGCGTTATACCTGCCAATTCCCCAATGTATAACATCAAAATAAATTTTCCAAAAAACAATGTCAAAGAAAGAAACAGTCGAAGCTCCAATCCAAAGTCAATGGAACCAAATAAACCAATGACCTTCCTTTGAATGATTCACCAGCATCTCTTTCACCTTCCCTCATTTTCAAAAACCCAGGAGAAAGCTTCTCACTTTGTTCATCATCATCCAATCCAACCATGAATTCTCCGAGACCCATCTCCGTCGTCTCCACCTTCGCCTCACCGTCCTCCCCTTGTGACTCAACTAAGAAGCCTCTGAGTTTGTGGCCTGGTATGTACCACTCTCCGGTCACCACAGCTTTATGGGAAGCCAGATCCAAAATCTTCGAATCACTTCTTGATCCTCCTGTTAACGCTCCCCCACAGAGCCAGCTTCTAACCAGAACCCCTTCTCATAGCCGAACCACCATTTTCTACCCTTTCTCCACTGACTTTATTCTCCGCGAGCAGTACAGAGATCCATGGAACGAGGTCCGTATCGGGATCTTGCTTGAAGATCTCGATGCTTTAGCCGGCACTATCTCTGTCAAGGTATACCCTCTCTCTATTTTGTCTTGATTTTGCCAAAGTTGGATGCTTTTTAGAATTCTAATGTGCGTGTGTCTATACATTTGTGATTCAGCATTGTTCTGATGATGATAGCACAACGAGGCCACTCTTGCTGGTTACAGCTTCTGTTCATAAGATTGTTTTAAAGAAGCCCATTTGTGTCGGCATTGATCTCAAGACTGTTGCTTCTGTCATTTGGGTTGGTCGCTCATCTATCGAGATTCAACTCGAAGTTATGCAATCCGAACACAGTATGTATACATATTGTCTACAAAGTTTCAAACTACAGGCATGTATCCTGGATATAGAAAAAATTAAAACACTTGCTTCTGTTTTGTTGTTTTCAGAAGATGTCAAGGCTTCTTCGGATTCGGTTGCGCTAACTGCCAACTTCATTTTTGTGGCTCGTGACTCTAAGACTGGTAAGGCTGCTCCTATCAACCGCCTTTCTCCTGAAACCGAGCTCGAGAAGCTTCTCTTTGAGGAAGCCGAAGCTAGGAATAACTTGAGGAAGAAGAAGAGGGGAGGTGACAGAAGGGAATTTGATCACGGGGAGTGTAAGAAGCTCGAGGCTTGGTTGGCTGAAGGAAGGATTTTCTCTGACATGCCAGCTCTTGCAGACAGAAACAGCATTCTTCTTAAAGATACTCGTCTTGAGAATTCGCTTATATGCCAACCGCAGCAGAGGAACATCCATGGGAGAATCTTTGGAGGATTTTTAATGCACAGAGCGTTTGAGTTGGCTTTCTCCACAGCTTATACATTTGCTGGTCTAGTGCCCTACTTCTTAGAAGTTGATCACGTCGATTTCCTAAGACCAGTCTGTATCCAAATCACTTCTTACTTACTATCCTATTATTATTGTTCACGTTCTCTCCTTCTGTATATAACTTATGTCAATGGACTTGCATGATAGGTGGACGTTGGGGACTTCTTACGTTTCAAATCCTGTGTGCTTTACACTCAACTGGATAAACTGGATTGTCCGCTCATCAATATCGAAGTTGTTGCCCATGTTACAAGCCCAGAGATTCGTTCCAGTGAGGTAATATCCTAACTTGATAGTGGTTATCTTTTCTAAAGATCATTTGAAACTCTAATAAAGTTGAACTTGCTCACTGATTCTTTAGAAAATATGCATATTTGTGCCAATATCAAAGATTGAAGCTCATTATGTCTATTTGAGGTCTATTTCTGTGTTGCATATGTGATGTAGGTTTCAAATACATTCTACTTTAAGTTCACTGTAAGACCAGAGGCAAAGGCCAGAAACAATGGGTTTAAGCTTCGCAATGTAGTTCCTGCCACAGAGGAGGAAGCTCGTCATATCCTGGAGCGCATGGATGCAGAAGCATTGAACTCAAGCAAACAACAAGAGTAGACATAATTCCGCGTTAATATCTATGGTGTTTCTGTGTTCTAAAAGATACACCTATCCACTGACCACAAAATTAACTAGAAATGTATATGCATTTCTTCTATTGTATCTAAACGATTTGCTAATATAACCAAAGATTTGGCTTACACCTGCAATCCATTGATTTGGATGTCCAAACGGGTTACCTGTTACCACTAACAGAAAACAAATGTGGATGAATGAATGATACCACTGATGCTGCAGAAGACAAGTAGTTGATCTAGATGAGGTAGTTACCAGTACAAATCTGGGAGTTTGTCTTGGGTAAAAGTGTTTCAAGTTGAGAAATTGCAAATAAGAAATGTCTCAAAGTCCATACATCTTCAAGTGGAGGAGCGGCTTACAGAGTAAATCTTTCGAATTTTCTAGGTAACCGAGAAGTGACAGCTTTAAGTTGAGAAATAAATTGCAAAATATCACACTTGACACCAACAGCAAGAGATGTTGTAGCAAGCTTATGGGCTCTTTTCCCTTGGCTTGTGTCTTCTCAGTCTGTCTTCTTTCTTACATGTAGAATCACCCAATTATCGCACCAACGGGCACAAATATAAGAGTAAAAAGATTGTATCTTCCTCCTCGCAAAATGGAAAGCCACACATACTCAATAGACATCACACTAACTAAGAGCAAGATTTCGAAGCAAATTAGCATCAACACCTACTAATGTCTTCCAAAATGATACAGATATTCTCCAGAGATGCCGCTAGTCATACACGTTACAAGACACTGAAACTAGAGATACGTTCCTAATCATTACATTTAAAATCTTACAATGGGAATCAGTCTCCCATCTCGTGACATACGTTGTCTAGAACAGACAAGAAGTCTCTCACAATCATGAAGATTCTCGTTGTGTGACCTTCCTTGGAAGAATCTCCATGGAACTGCTCTGTGACTTCTTCCAATGCGGAGAGCGTTGAACTTTCTCGTATTTTAATCTTCACAATCTCCTCTGCAGCAGCTTTCAAGAATCTAGCCATCCTCTCCCTGAAATCTCCACTTGATCCACTCTCCTCGCTCAGTAGCAAAAGCTCCTCGATGTTCTTCAGTCCTTGACAAAGCTTCAAGACATTGCTTCTTAGAACACCATACTCAATGTCTGATGATTTCTTGACATTGCTCAGTTCTGAATTCAGGTTTCTGATGCCTTCTAAAGCTCTCACACTGCCTTCTGATTTTATCATTTCCTGAACAACAAAACGCAAGAGACTGCTTTTTCCATCTACTCCCTTGACATCAACGAGCTTGAGGAGCGTGTCAAGTTTGAAGTCATCAGCATCATCAGCACAGTGGTTTGTTCTAACATTCATCTTGTTTCCTGTCTTCAGTACAGCATCCAGAAGTATGGAGAACATTCTACTGTTACTCAGTTCTTCACAAGCAACCTGCAAAAGCAGATAAACTTAATGAGACATAACATAAGATTACAACATCATACATGCATATGTAAATCAGCTATCTTCAGCATTACCTGAACAACACTGAATGATTTTCTGAGACGTTTGATCTCAGATTTGAAATTAGCCGCAAAGAGCAATGCACCAACCCGTTTGAACACAAAAGGCACATGAAGCAATTCCTTAAGAAACCTCTCAGCGGGACCAAGCTTGATGATCACTGAATCATCACTAAAGCTCTTCAACCTCCTCTCTTCTTCTTTACTAGGTGCTAATCTCAATAAACACTCAAGAAGTTCAGCTCCAAGTGCATCACAGTCACCTAAATCAATCATTAGAAGAACACAAATCAATAACTTTTACAAAACACACATGGCAATAAATTAAAGATTATTATTTTACCATCAAGAAGAGCTTGACAAACATCCTTTGTGGTTAAGTTAAGTAGTTGGAGCAGAGTAGCAATATTCTGAGCCTTTCTCGGATCTAAAACTTTGCTTTCTTGATTTAGGGTCGGAAGATCTCTTGGATTTGACAAGTTTCCAATGTACAGAGTCTCTACCATCTCCTTGTCCAATCTACCACACAATCAGACAAATTCAACTAACATTAAACTCATATCAATAACAACAACAGACAAAAAGAGAAAGAAGAGAGCTTTCACTTTTCTTACTTGAAAGAGCTCGATCTAAGTCGGTCCCAATGCTGCTGTTTGGGAGGTTGGTCCGAAAAAGATAGTTTCTTAACATCATCATTTTGAACCACAAAAGGTTGAGACGGTGGAACAATAGGAGGTGGTCTGGTCGGAGGAGGAAGAGCAGGAACTGTTGCTGCTACTTTACTCTGTTGAGATGAAGATTCACCAATGTTGATAACAAAATCTCTTCTTGATGAAGCAGAGTGAGAAAGCAAAACAGACTTCACATTCCGACTAAAATCGTTCCAAATCGGCGGCGAACTATCAAAAAACTTCCGGAACAACCCATCAGGAGAAGTAGAAACTGAAGAGTAGAGAGAAGAGAGTGGTGTTCTTATGAATCCTCTGTCTGGTGAAGTAGAAGCAGAAGAGATACGAGGGAACCCAAATCCCACATTTTGATTCCAGAAGCTAAACATTCTCAAAGACGCCGACCCGTTTCCGTTGTGTTTCCTTACTCTTAGTCTCTCCGGTGACGGAGACTGAAGGTTAGTAGCGTCTGAGTATCTAGGGTTTGGTGGAGACATGGTCATAGAGAATGACCTAGCTGGAGAAACCCAACCGGAGCAGGAGGAAGAGCAGGAATGAGATGGGCTTGAAGTCTCTGAGCCAGGGAGAGAAGCCATAGGTGAAAAGAACACATCTTCTTCTCCGTCTTCTTCGTTTACCTCTGCTTCATAGTTGTTGTGGTGGAAGCTACGAGTTGGTAACGGTGGTAATGGTCGTATCTCCGGCGAGTCTTGCTTCAAGAAAAAAGTTCCTCCGGTTCTAATGTGGTCAGATTCCTCTGTATTGAGGTAGAAGACCTCTGAGGGAGATGTAGTAGCAGCCATATTGAAGTTAGTGGTGATGTGACTCTGTTCATCATCATAGCTGCTTCTGCTTGTGTTGCTGCTACTAGGACAATGACTGTTCTTAACATGACGGTTTCGCCCTTGGTGTCGTCCGTAGAGAAACAAGGCCAAGCCTAAGACTGTGGCGACGGCAAGAACGGCGGAGATAGCTGGAAGGAGAAGAGTAGGAGAAGCGTGGTGTGGTTTAGAAGAGCGAGGGAGGACTAAGGCGGAGATGTTGGCTGGAAATGTGGGGAAGACAGCGAAGGTAGGAGGAGGAGGAGGAGATGGAGGAAGAGGAGGAGGAGCTGAGGCGGAGTAGGTAGGGAAGAAAGGAGGACTAATGGGGGAGAGAGGAGGAGGAAGTGGTGAATCGTAGTCGTAGAGGTGACGACGGCCGAGAGAAACGGCGGATGCGTAGGATAGAGGAGACGGTGGTGCGCATGTTAGCAGGAAGAAGAAGATGGCCAACCAAAAGTTCTGCATTTTGTTTTGCAAAGCTCTCTCTCTCTCTCTCTCTCACTCACACACTGTTCACACTCACTATAACAGAGGAGAGAAGTTAATGGGGCACTATTATGGCTGTACCTGTGACTTTGAGCTTTGTGTAATAATACTACTCTCTCTGTGACTCACTATTTTCAGTTTTACCAATATAACTATTTACATTTTTGTTTTGTTTGTTATTCAATAAAAACGTGACACTGACACAGAAGACCACTAGGGCCAGTCGTAAAGTAACTACAAATATTTAAAAATTGATGATATATACGAGTATTTTTGTGTATTCGTGAAGATTTAGTGAATCCATGTAAAGAGTGTATAAGATATGTGTAATAATTACTTGAACTTCGAAGTTTTTTTACCCGTCTTTCAAAAGAATCTTTTTTTTTTGACTTTTTCTGACTCTCTCCTCTCCAATACATGGATGGACTTTATTTCTCTTTCCATGGATAATATCAAAGAATTTGTACGATTACTATTTGGCAATATTCAAAATTCATTTTCACAATCAATAGATAGATAAATGGCATAGAGGCTCGTTTCAATTGCGTTGTGAGCCCAAACGCTTATCTTCAGAAGTTGGCCTTAACAGCCCAAAGTTACACTTGACTGAAAAAGTGATTGTTCAATTTCATAGCACTTCTATTAAGCTGTTTCCTTACTCTGACTCTTAGAGACTTTAGTGAGAAATGATTGTTCAATTTCATAGCCCTTCTCTTCAGCTGTATCCTTGCTATAACTCTTAGAGGTTCTTATGGATGGAGATGCTAGCTGTAACACCTTCTATCCTGAGAATCGTAAGACGATTTGCTACAGTCGTTTACACTTTGCTATCTTTTCATTCTCAGTAACAAAGATCAGATGAACGATTGACTGCTTCATGAACATATGGTGTATATATCAATGGCGAATATATTCGAGTTTTGCACTTTTGTGCCTATTGGTATGATCTGTAATGAAGGGTAAATAGAAACCACTAGGTTAGGTAGGTAGGTCATCTTTGAAATCTTCTTTTGTTTAGTACAAGAAATCACAGAAGTTGAGGTCGTAACCAATACCTTACTGTTTTGTACGAAGTGTGTGACTCATTTTTGTCTAGCTAGTAACCACTTCATCCATGTCGACAAACTATACTTTGCGATGTGATCCGGCAAATCCACCTGAACAAAAATCATCAACACAAATAAGGTCCCTGTTGCAGAAAACACGAATTTACAGGAATAGGAAACTCACACTGGTCCATGTTGCAGAAAACCCATCAGTAGATAGCAACCAACTTCGACTTGTTTGATGCAGACCTAAAAGCTCCTCATCATCATCAATAGCCCTCTTCTTTTTCTTCTTTCTTTTCTTCTTCTCCCTCTTGTGCCTCTTTTTAGAAACCTGGCTTCTACTATCTGAGTCAGATTCGCTTTCTTCAGAGAATCCCTTATGGCTTAGCAGCAATGAGTGGTCACTAGACCTGCGGGATTCAATCCCATTTTTTCTAAATAGAAGCTCCCATGAATCTGGCGTCTGACATTCCTCTGCTAGTCTGAAGTGAATAGTCCAAGAAAGTAACCCGAGTAATCTTATAACCTCTTCGTGTTTCATCTTCGAGAGATCTCTCAGAATTAGAGAAAAGCTACTGCCGTTTTCCAAACCTCTGAAGATCTCTGCCGTGGTTTCTTTCAACAACTTTCCCTCGTCATCGAGGTTCTCATCACGCACAAGCCGTAGCAACTGACGACCTTGGTTGATAATAGAATTCAGCAGTAGAAGCTCGTCAATAGATTCCGCGTCAACATATTTTGAAAGAACAACCCCGAGCCAGCAAGAAGAGTCACCACAATCCCAAGATTCAATGCTTGGCTCGAAATAGTTGCCAAGCAATTCAAGAAATCGACACAAGTCACATTCTTCAAGTGTGATAAGGAGATGCTGAGTTAAAGAAGAGAAAGACTCCTCCGTAAGAAAATCCTCCACAGCATCCCACACATCATTCATATCTTCCTCATACATGAAACCGATAAACAGATCTATAAAGAATTTGGTATCAAGAAACAAAACCTGGCCATCTTTCAGAGACTCAGCAAACTCTTTAGATGACCAAAACTCAGGAACATTGTCAAGAAAATTCTCAATGGTCCGTTGAACGTCCAAATCAAGAAGGTAATGAGGCTTTGTAGCAACAACCGCAGGCGACTGACCGTGCTTGCCTCGCCATTCAAGCTCATCCCAACATATATCCCGGTTCGCAAACGCAAACTGAGCCAATGCTTTTGCACCGCGTTTGTGATCAGACCCACCATCATAAGCAAACTCAGAGAACCACTCTAGTATACGCTTTGGATGCCCTGCATATTTCCAAAAAAAACTCAACATCAAGCACAACAATCTCACAAGATAAAATGTAAACAATGGGGAGATTAAAATTAAACAAGAGACACTTCACCTTCAAAGAATTTCTCAAGTATATAGCTTCTTTTGGCTAACAAAGATCCAAGTCTCCTAGGTCTCTTCTCAAACATCATTGTCAGAAGCTGAGATACAAACTGCAACTTTCTAGGTTTTGATCTTAACAACTTGATGAAAACACTAAGTTGCTTCCTAGGGGATATAGAAACAGTAGAAAGAGCACTACAAAGCCAAAGTCTAGCTTCTGATCGACCTCCACGCGTCACCAACGATTGAATGTGAGAGCCTAATTTGTTCAACAGAGGTAAAATCACATCGATGTTGCTACTGTTGTGGGCAACAACATCGTTCAACTTTGGTTCAGACAAGAACAAATTCACCATCCTTTCTGATCTAAACAACAATAATACGATATGGGTTTGATGAGAAATCAACAAATCATGGGAGAAATCAACAATTGATGCGGTGAATAGAGATTATTTGAAGCCCTAAATCATTCGAGAATACGTAACCGAAAGATTCATAATTTAGGGTTTCAGATACGAGAATGAGTTTTTAGGGTTTGGGAAAAGAGTACCAATGTTTGATGTCGAGGAGAACTGAATCAGTTTATGACCGACCTGCTTTTTCTGGGGTTCGCAACTTACCCCACAGGCCAAACGGGGTTATTTGATATTGGTTCGAGTCGACCGGCCCTATTTAATTTTGCAGAAAAGAGAGAGAGAGAGAGAGAGAGAGAGTACAAATAATTTATGGATTTGTAATTTACAATTTTTAGATCAATTCTGTCGTAAATATCACTAAAATGAAATTTGTAAAAAATATTTACTTCTTTTTTTTTTAGTTATTTTTTCCCAAAAAAATACCATTAAAATGTAGTATATTTTTCTAAAGATACGGCAAAATCAAAACTAAAATACCATAGCCAAAAGTCTTGACCGTTGCAGGATGATCAAACAAAACTTTGCTCCGTATATCTTTCTTTTGTCCATGAAGTATACTATTGACTTGAACTAGTATAAAGCTTCTTCTTTGTTCTTTAACCCAATCTCGTTCCCTTCTTTCATAACATGATCAAGAGAGAAGAAGCCTTTGTCATCTCAACTCTTTACGCTGATTGTGGAAACTCCTAGTCAAAATTTTAGGGCATTTCAATCTTTTAGGCTCGTACAGAGGCTTTTGTCATGCCATCGTGTAACTTGTGACAGCCATTTAAATTCTTGTTAGGAAATATATATTTGGAAAATGAATAAATAGAGAAAAATCTTATTAAATAAGGCTGTAAGCGTTTCAAGACAACATTGTCACATAGAGTTTGTAATCATTTTGTAAGATTTTGATAGCACGATAACAAATGGTTAGAACTTGGCGGCCCTGTAACCAGCCGCCAACCCACGACAGAGTTCGGTTCTGTAATCCGTTGGCAACATTGATGGCTTGCTTGCTGAAGCCAATATATATCTAGATTGGTTCAGTCCCGCCTCAACAAACGACACACATTTAAAAGCACATGTAATAAACTGATATTGCTATTGGCCTCACCTAGTGAGGCAGTTTACCCCACACATCCCCACCATAATACATCATCGGTCTTTCTGTTAAATTAGATAAATAAAAAACGATCAAGGTGGGGAACATAGGTATATCCTAATTCATAAGTCCAGGAACAAACAATTGACTTGTTGTTCATATACCAGACAATCAGAAAGTTTTTAAAAAAACTTTATTTTAAACAAATTTTATTTAAGAGTCTTAAACTCACCAGACAAATCAACAGTAGGGTCATTATAGAGATGCATTGCAGCTGCCCAACCTACAATCAAGATAGTGAAATTGCTTTAAAATGAGACACAAACACAACACACATATACAAATCAAGTGCTTGCATAAAAGATGGCATCAGAACTCTGCTAGGATCAGAAACTAAAACTTGCTTTAATTTCTCACTGAATCGTAAAACACAAACCGAATCAAAGAACAATCTAGTAACCTAAAGACCAAGGAAATAGTAACTATAAATAAGGGGTGAGTTCTAGAGCACACTAACTCTCTCGATGCCCTAAACCAGACACAATTACTCGACCCCTAAATAATTTTTGGCATGAGTATTCGATGTTAACAAAAGAGGCACATAAATGCTACACTAAAACTCATTAGCAAAGACAGTGAAGAGATTAAGCAGAAGCAAAAAAAAAAAAACGTACGGTGACTGAGAAGATGAAAAGCTTCACTGTTAGAGCAACCCTCTAGAGATATAATCTTTGGAGAGGAAGAGTTTTCCCTCTGGAAACCAACAGAAACAGGCTGACTTCTCTCTCCCTCGTTGCTACTGAAGCTTCCTGTTCCATCCAAAGTTCATCTCAAAATTTACACAAAAGAAACACAACAACGTTAACATGCAAAAGTGGTTGAAGCTGCTTCTACAGGTTGAGCAATTATAGCATATAATCTTTCAAAATGGTTTCACCATTTACACCAGAAAGCAACTAGCTTACAGATTGATTTCACATTAAAACCCAAGTGGACCAGTGAGACTCTCTTCTATACAGAGACTCAGTGAGATTAAGTTTTATTACTCTAAATTCGCTATTCTAATTTTATCAATAGAAGCAGAGAGAGAGAGAGAGAGAGAGATTACGAACGAACCTCTTGATCTCCTCCGGTTCGAAGAACGGTTCCTACGAGGCAGAGAAGGAATCTGAGAAATCAAAAATCGAAAGCAAAGGAGATGAGGAAGGAGAGAAGTAACCTTTGGTTAGGTGGAGTGTATCGTTTAGGTGCGGAGGAGGTTGAATCCACCATTGAAGATGAGTTAGGGTTCTCCATCATCTCTCCCTCGCTCCAGCCCCCAGTGAAGAAGAAGAAGAAGAAGAAGAAGAAGAAGATCTCCGTGTGTGTGACAACAGTTCCCATATCTCTCTGCGTCGAGGAGGTCGTAAGAAATTCTATGATCTTCACGCGCTCATCTTTGGCGCGTGCTTTTCAGTCGCTTTTTTTTTTTTTATTAAGCTGACCGAACAAAGCCGCAACTAAAATGAGTTTTGGTCGAAGAGTCGGTTAAACCGGGGATTAAGTAATAGTCGAAAAGTTAAAAATTACACTCAGTTTTCAGAACAGATCCGAGCCACGTCATCGCTAATTACCAGGCTAACGTATGTGTTAGAGCAATTTTGGTTTCGGTTTTGGCATATTTTTTTGTATTTAGAGAATTGTTTTGAAATACAATGTGTAACGTCTTTACCTCTTTATATATGTTTGTGACATCATGGAAATGAATATGGGATATGTGGATGTCTTCTATGTAGACTATGTGATCGCACGTACACTTGCCTTTGCCACACATGTAATTATACTCCATCAGATGCTTACATCATAACCACATACATACATACATACATACATACATATCCCGATTTGTTATTGATACAGAAGATCCTTCTCCAATAAATCTTACAATATCTGAGTAGCCACTTAATTCTTGTGTGTGAATTCATTAAACAAAGTTCAAACTCAACAAATTGTTGTGGTGTACTTTGTCGAAGAAAGATCAACAATGACTATGGGGGTTACTCTTGTAACAAGGACGGTTGCTCGTACGCAGCACATTCAAAATGTGTCACACAGTGTGGGATGGTAAAGACCTTGAGGGAGAGCAAGAAGAAAGACATTAGTTGAGCCTATTTGTTCCTTTTGTGAGAAGCCTTGTCCACACAAAATTGTTTTCCAATGTTTTGGATTAACTTCGTGTTCCACTTCTGGTATCCGTGTTGAAGTTTCTGTAGAGTTGACCTGATTTCAACATTAGAACTTATATTTAACGTCATTGCTAATCAACTCGGATTTCTGCATTAAATGGAGGATTATTGGAGTGCATCCCCTGCTTTATTTCTCTCTACCTTTGCTTTGTTTCGCTTCTCAAAGAAATCTGAAACATTAATTAAATTACCTATCTTTCGGTGATTGAGTTATCTTGTTCCAAAGTAGTTTATTTACTGAGTTGAAGTGTAACTTGAAGACAGACCTGCATACCCTGCAACACTGTTAGTTTGTGATTGTTATTTTGTTTATAAAAAGGTTTGTTCTGTTATTTTACCTTGATATTTTTGGATATCTTTGAGGAGTGGATAAAATGGTTAGTGCTAAAAAATAATTGAAAATGGTAACAATGCAAATCAATTTATGCTCATTGCAATAATTACTCGATCATGTGTTGTGAATCGAGTTATTTTAAATCAATTTATCTTCATTGCAATATCATCATGTGTTATGTGCTACAAGTAAATTAGTGGTTGACATCACTTCATAAATTGGATCGTCATGCAGAAGCATGTGCTGAGATAGTCATGGGATAAGGAGTTTTAGAAAAAGTTAAACTAAAGTTTTGTTTTGGAATTTTGGGTTTGGTGGATTGGAGATAGCTATAGATAGGATTTTATAGTGTTACTTCGACGTCATCAAGTCATGTTATGTTACTGATTAACTTTTGGTATCTTTGTTACTCATTCACCTACATACATGAAATAATTTTATGTGTATAAATGTGTTTACGTGTATCAATCATCTGTTTTGTTGTGTTGAAGATGTTATGTGTAAACGTGTAATCAAATAGCTTATCTTTTCAAGTACCAACATTTGCCATGTAGTCGTGTACATGAGTTATAAAGTCATCCACATGGTCACATCAATGAGGTCATTAGATGGCGCTATTCAGCCACTAATATCAGGCTGTGATCAAAGCCAGCGGCTGCTTGAAGAACACAATCCTCTACGTCCTCTAGCAACATCGGTTCAGGCTCATCGCTCGAGCTTCCTAAACCGAGCCTACCGTTCTTCCCACATCCCCAAACCCAAGCTTCTCCTTTCTCTGTTACACACAAGGAATGCACACGCCCTGCTGATACTGAAGCTGGAGTTTCTTCATCAAAACCTTCTACATCTCTCGGCAAGTTTTCCGGTTTTCCCCTACCGAGCTGCCGGCTCCGGTTCCAACCCCACGAGACAATTTTTGTTCTACCTCTGTTGCAGATAGCTAGAGAATGACCAAGACCAGCTGCTACAGAGATCGCAGATTCGTTTATGTCAACAGGTATCATTCCGAGGTCTTGTTTACACCGGCCCAACTGACCATAGATGTCGCTCCCAGAGCTCAAAAGTGTGCCATCATCTGAAATCAGCAAACACCTATCATTGATGAAGAGTCCCCAATAATAAAAAAAGGGTCAGTTTGACTTACGACAAAGGATCAAGGAGTGATCGGATCCACACGCAATATCTGCAACCTTCATGTTACGTGTTTCTTCCACAAGACAAGGTTCCCAAGCTATTGGCATATCGTTCTCCTTGCTCATAGCTTCCACAACCTTTTTTTCAGCAGCTTCAAGATTCAAACCAGCAGCCTGGTGATCTTTTATTGACCCATTTGTAAGTGAATCCAGCAGAGATGCTTCAAGTGGAAGTCCGACATTGCCTACTCTCCCATCAGCTACATAACCCCATCCAAAAACTTTACCGTCCACAGTAAGCGCAAGTGCGTGCCCCCAACCTAATGATACCTGTCATAATTGAAACCCCCTTTCCAATGAAAATCTTAAAAGCGTATTAAAGCTGATTAGTAGACAAAGAGTTGATTATCCAAGCATGTACACCAAAACCTTAACAACGTGTTCTGCAGCTAAAGCTTCAACTCTTGAAGGAACAAGAGCTTCAATGATACCTTTTCCAAGACCAAGCTGACCTCTTTTAGATCTTCCCCAAACCCACAAAGAGCCGTCATCACCAGTAGCCGCTGAAACAACTCCAGACGCAAACGCAGCCCGGACATTCACATGATCTAGACCTTCCACTCTCTTTGGCTCACTCAACCTTGAATCTCTACTAATCACATCAAAAAAACTTCAGGTATAGTAAGTAGCATAAGAAACCCCTACCAAATTCTAAATGATACATACATCTCAGACTTATTTCACTAATTAACCCATAATAACATCCATTGGTCACTCACTCACTCTATAAGGCAAATTCAAGTTCCATTACTGCTTTTTGATGAAATTAAAATTTAGCAAAGATTAGGGATTTATTAGACCTAGAATCAACGGAGATTGGACCGAGCTGGCCTTCATTGTTACGACCCCAAGCCCAAATGTCACCGGTAGATGTAACGGCAAGAGAATGGTAGTGTCCGGCGGATATGAAAGAGATATCGGAAGGCAGATTAGAGACAAGTGTGGGCTCGTAAGCATCCAATCCCATTCCAGGAATCGACGATGATGAAAGACCCAGAGCGCCATGGCTTCCGTCACCGAAGCTCATCACTTTTCTTCTCTCGCCGCTAGTGCTCGCCGTGAATCGGCGTTTGCCAATTCCATTGAAGAGAACGTCTCTGGTAATAGAAGATTCCGAAGTAGAAACTTTACCGATTCGTGTTTTCGCGATCGACCATAATCGCAACATATCACTCACTGAACGTCTCTGTTTCTTTCCTACTAAAGAAGACGTGATTGCTTTGATATTTTATTTACACGGTGGAACAATAATAATACACCGTGAAAAAAGTATTAAATTCACATTTATTTTAGGGTATTTGTAAAGATTTTCGACAATCATTTTTCTTGTCATGGATTTTTAATTTATCAGTTGATTTGAAATTGAACTACTTACTTGTTAATTTATTCAATTTTAATACTATTTATGATTAATTATATTATAATTTCTAATTTTTATGATTTGAAATAGAACGTTTTCTCATAAAAAATTTATGCTCTTGTAAGTGAACAAGACGACTGTTTTGAATTTACCACATTGTATGATAATATAATACTAGGTAACAATCCGCACTATGTGCGGGATAAATTTATGCAAATTTATGAGTAAAATCAGTGTTATGAGTAAAATTATTTTGAGGATCTAAAATTTGTTTGTGTAAAAACAAATTATATAATCCATGAGAATATGTTTAGATCAAATTACTATGTATCAACGCCCTGATTGGTAACGACTATTATTTGTGGATGTAGATACTTTGATTGTAAAAATTTGGCTGTAGAGACTTTGGTTGTAGATATTTAACTGTTAAAATCTGATTGTTAAAAAACAAACTTTTAAAACTATGACTGTAATTTTATTAAAAACAAAATTATAAGAAAATACAAAGGTGATGATAAAAATAATAAATTTGTGAAGAGAAGTGGATATCAAAAGAAAGAGAAAAAAATACTGATAATTAATCTATAAAAAAGGTTTGTATAAAAATATATATAAAATTATATAGAGTTTTCAATTATGATAGAGAAAGATTATTTTAAACTTATTGGTTTTAGAGCGTCATTTTGAAGCTTTAAAAAAAAGGGAAATAAAGAAGAAAAAAATTAAAGTGGCTGTACAAACTTTAAAAAATAAAAAAGTCATTAATTATTCAATCTATGGAAGATTTTTTATTTTGTTTAATTTTTTTTGTGTAAGAATATGTTTCATCCGTAGGATATTATACCAATTGTATTAAATAAGTCAATTGCCTATAATAATGATTATTGTGATAATTTTATTTTGGAAAATTTAAATATGTGAATAGTAATCAGTTTTTTTAATAGGTGAATAAATTTGGGTTTTGAAAATGTTTTAGATCTAATAATGTTATAATAATTATATCTGTGATAAAAATGATTAAAAGATATTTTAAATTGAAATATTTGATCTTTTAATTAATTAAAAATGAATATTCTTTAATTTTTCAATAGCAATTATGTATAAATATCTATAAAAATGAGGACAATAAATTCATGGGTGTCTCGAGCTTTCTAGCGATGACACATCAACATTTTCAAGAAAATGTTTCTCTATTAATATATAGAGATACGTACCATAGCTTATTACATAATATGCCATTTTTGGGTCACCATTTTTCTGATTTGCCTATTTGTTTCAACTATTTTAGATTTACCATTTCTTGCTACTTAGAAAACTAAACATTTAGAATTTTGTTTCCATAAAATACATACTTAATAACAGATATTATACTCTAAAAATTAGAAATAAAAAATCCAAACATAATGTTTAAACTTGTGTGTTTTAAATATATAAAAATTACAAATTTGTAACATTTTAGAGAAAATGAAAAAATCTATATTACGAAAAAAAGTATCCTTCAATATTACGAAAAGTGCCAACAATGTCAAAACTAGCCGTTGCCATTATTTATTGATTTCCCAAAACAGCCGCTCCTCTCTTCCTTCTCTACACGTTTCTCATCTCTCTCTCTCTCTCTCTCTCTCCTAGCTTACCCACGCCATTGTCGAACCCAATCTGAGAATCTCTGCTCCATGGCGCAACTTCAACAACGTCGCATCAGATCTCCACTCTCTGAGACTCTTTCTCCTTCTACCTTCACACGATCTCCTCTCTCCGATAACTTACTCTCGACTCCTCCTCACACCTTATCTCCACTGAAACGAAACTCAAACCTCTCATCGCCTATTCTCGTAACTCCCACTCTTCGCGATGACGAATCCAACGACGATGACATGAGTATCGTATCGGTTTCCGACGCCGGAGAAGGAAACGAGTTACTATTCTCCGATTACGATGTCGAAGATGAAGAAGAAGAGATTGGGAGACGATACGACGAAGAGGAAGTGTTTGGGGATAAGTCGAGTTCGAAATTGAACAGAGGAGTGTTGGAAGATAAGAATCTGAGAATTGAAGTTCCGTTTGTGATGAACAGAAGAGCCACTGATTGTGAATTAGAGCTTCGGAGATTCGCATTGACGAATTCATCAACTCCAGTTAGCGAACGACCGCCGCATACTCTGAGTTCTTCTAAGGTTTACTGATTTGGTATCGATGACGTTTTTGATTTGAGTGATTTTGTAGATGTTAAAGCTAAATTTAGGAATGATTTTTTTTTTCTTTTTTAGGGTTCGGTGTATTGGGACATAGAAGATATAAGAACTCCAAGTGCTCCACCTATAATGGAAATTGGACAAGAAGATAACAACATCAGCTTGGAAATTGAGAATGAAATTGAACAGATTGAAGATGAGATTTGCAGAGTAGGAAACATAGCGAGTGATAGAGATGCAGAATTTGGAGAAAGGTAATCTTGATTTTTAACTAGCTTTTTGTAATTCCTACTTTGGAACCAGTTTTGATGTGTTTACTATGGTTTGATGTAGTGTGAAAGAGACTAAAACTGTGGAAGATGCGAAAATCGGGGAAGTTTGCTCGGATGAATTAGGTTGCCATAGTATCAGGTTTAGTACTTGTTTTTGTTTCACACTTTAGAATGAAAGAGTTTGAACTTTATTGTTAAAGCTAACAAAAATGTTTTCATGTCAATTTCCAATGACAGTGGTCAATATGCTTGGCAAAGTCTTTTGGCATATGATGCTTGCATTAGACTATGTTTGTATGAATGGTCTAAGGGTTCTACTGAGGCATCTGAGTTTCTGCGTGATGAGTGCCGTCTTCTTCGAGGTGCATTTGGGTAGGGGATGCTTTTTCTTATGGTTCCTGAGATATGACTTGTTTGTCTTACGTTGAGTTATTGAACTAGTCCTCTTTGTTATAGTTTGCATAAGTTTCTTTTGCAACCTCGGGGTGTACGATCGACTGAAGAAGACAAAAATGTCAAAGCGGAGCAAAAGACATCATCCTTAAAGTCTAAAAACGTTGTCAGAAAGTTACGGGTGGAAGGTAAATTTTTACTTTTTCTGATAAGTAAGCTAAAACTTGAATACAATAGATTAGTTTTGTAGCTGCCTGGTATGAATCACATGTTTATACCTTTTCAATTCTTGATTGATTTAGTAAAGAGACTTCGATTGATACCACAGCGCAAACTAAGTGGTACAGATTCGCTGCGGAGTTTAATGAATATTCAAATAGGAATGGGGGCAGAGTATTGCCGGCAAGTGTCATCACTTGTGAAAACTGGGATGAGTTCTATCAAACAGGCTACGCTTTCAGCAGTTTCAGAAGGTTTGCTTTTGTTAAATGGAAAAATTACATGATATTTTGTTGCGAATTTAATTTGTCTAGGCCTGTTAATTTGTGATTTGCCCCTTTTTTTTCTTTTCTCTGGTTGGAAACAGCTTACTAAATGGTAGATAACATTTGTTAGATAAGCCCTCTATTGATATGAGATGACACGATTTATTCTTGTGATTCTACCTGCAGAACAATTCTCTTGCTACCTTCAAATGAACAGCACAGCAGAAGGAGGTCAAATAGAACAAGGATCTTCTGTCTGTTTGCAATCAGGAACTGGAAGTTACCATGACTTGTAAGTTCTTTTATTTCTCTAAAAAATCAGTAAATGCGTGTTCTAAAGCAAGAGGTTGTTTGATAAAAAAAATGAACTACATGTATTTATAATGTTAAATAAATGAAAATTTCATGGAAAGTTCCAGAATTTAGCTTTATAGTTTACTCACAACTGCTCATCCAGCTTTCCTGAGTCCAACGGTGACGTTCTTCTGATAGAAGTTCAAGATAAGAAGAAATCAGTTCAAGGAAAAGCAATGATTTCTATTGCATCCTTAACTGACAATCCGGTAAATATGACTTTAACTGTCCTCCCTGATTTTTTTCCATTTTACTACTGAGAATGTTATAGTACTTCGCAAAATAGATTTACTGAAGAAAACTCTACATTTGCTCAGAATGAAAATGTTAGATGGTGGCCAATATACCACGGTGAACAAGAATGTGTTGGCAAGATCCAGCTCTTTATCGGTAGCACAACTATTTCTGATGAAGACTGTCACATAAAGGTCGGTTTTTTTCTCCAACAATCCTAAGAGAATATATGTTTTATTCTGTGTTACTAATGTTTTGCATTTTTGTCTGTCACAGAGCGCACCTGTTGTGGAGACACTAGCATATGATTTGCTATTAGAAGCGGCTACACGTGCCCAAAAATTTCATCCTCAAAACTTAAGGCTGAATGGTTCTTGGAAATGGCTGTTAAGTGAATTCTCAGAATATTATGGAGTTTCCGATTCATATACCAAGTTGAGGTACTCGTTTAAATATTTTCTTAGACTTCCTTGCATCTATCCTATAATTCATCTGGAGTTTCAAATATATTGCATTAAACTTTGCAGATATCTCTCACATGTAATGAATGTGGCAACTCCAACAAAAACCTGCTTACAACTTGTGCATGAGTTACTTGTGCCCATCCTAATGGCTCGAAGCGAGAGGACTCTGACAAGGCAGGAGGTAGTTCCATTTTCTTGTCATCTCCCCAAAATCAGAGACTTGGATTAAAGTTCATTTTAGTTTGAAGTTTGTTTATTTGATTATTTTCATGGCTCAATAGAGTTACTAGTTATTGACATTTTATCTTTTCTTGCAGAAAAGTATCTTCATGGACTGTGAAATAGAGATAGAAAAACTCATGGCAACTGTTTTTGAGAACTACAAGTCCTTAGATGAAAACTGCCCTTCTGGATTGGCAGACATATCTTGTCCCGTGCAAGAATCGGCTTCAAAAGCACTTTCTCCAGCTGTTCAGGTTTTTAGTCTCCTTCATGACATATTGTCTCCTGAAGCACAAGAAATTTTGAAGAATTACCTTCAGGTAGATATTTTAACAATCTTCAAAGTTTTCCTAATTTTACGAAAGTTTCAACCTGTTGGTTTCAAATTATATACACGGCTCATACATATTGGTTCGCTTGATTTTATTATATATCAAGACTATGGTGCTCATGATTTTCTTTGAAAATCTTACTGCAGACAGCAGCAAAGAAGAGGTGTCGGAAGCACATGGTTGAAACCGACGAGTATGTTTCCTGCAACTCTGAAGGTTTTCTGTTGGATTCCGTCACAATCTCGACAGCCTACATGAAGATGAAGTGTCTTTGTCATAACATAAGAAACGAAATAGAAACTGACATAAAGATCACCAATGAGCATGTACTCCCAAGGTAAAACATCCAATCTGAACAAAGAGCATACATTTGTAATCTGGTTTTCATCCAATAATCATCTCTGAGTCTTGATATTGATTTGGGTCTATTGTTCTCATACTTTGTTTATTATTCAAGCTCAATCGACCTAGCAAATATAGCTGCTGATGTATACAGCACTCAGCTATGTAACCGGCTCAGGGCATTTCTGTCAGCAGTTCCACCATCCTGCCCACTGCCCCATGTCAATGAGCTTCTCCTAGCAGTTTCTGATTTTGAAAGAAACCTCGATTCATGGGGAATCAGGTTTGACATTATTATTTTGGAATCAATCAGAATATTTGTGGGAACTCATTCTTCTTCTCTTTAGACTTTAACCATTTCATTTTATTATATGCAGTCCAGTACAAGGTGGTGTAGATTCTAGGGGGTTATTCCACAACTACATAATGGTTTGGATACATGATATGGAACTTAGACTACTTGACCGATGCAGAGCCGAAAAGGTAAGCATCCTGATCATTTTGGGTTGATCCTTAAAATAACAAGCCTAGCTATCATCTGATGGCCTGTTTTGGCAGGTTCTATGGTCTGGTGTAATAACAAATCACTCAACATCCCCTTTTGCTGAAGACATGTATGATAGAATCAAAGATTCTCTTATAGAATATGAAGTGGTGATTAGTCGATGGCCACAATACACATTGATCTTGGAAAATGTAAGCTACAAATTTATATAAGTGATCAATTTCCAGCTTACCAGATAGTTGCCAAGACTAACTAAGGCACATTCATTTTTTTCATGTACTCTTTTGGAAGACTGCTTCAATTGTAGAGAGAGCCATCGTAAAATCACTGGAGAAGCAATACAATGACATTTTGATTCCATTAAAGGACAGCATTCCAAAGAGACTAAATATGCATGTCCAGAAGCTGACAAGAAGGCAATCATCAGTTCTCTATTCTGTTCCAACTCAAGTAAGCCCCAAACACCGATCATGTTTAGTAAAAGTTTCTTGTTACTAGGATCTTTGCTGAACATCATTATCTCTTGTTGATTTCAGCTTGGAACTTTCGTTAACACAATAAAGAGAATTCTTGATGTTCTACATCACAGAATTGAAGATATCTTGAGACAATGGGCTTCATGTCTTCCTATTGTGGAAGACAAGAGGTTACTTTTTGGGGAACAGATGAATGTAATCACGGTCTTGCTCAGGACAAAATACAGAAACTACATGCAGGCCGCGGTTGATAAACTTGTTAGCAATGTAAGAGTTTTATAATGCCTCGTATCTGCTGCATTTAAATCCATTCATGTTTTTAACAATCTTTGGTTTCAGACGCAATCAAACAAAAACACAAGGCTGAAGAGAATCTTAGATGAGATAAAAGACAATGAGAGAGAAGTCGAAGTGCGAGAACGTATGAAGATGCTATGCTCACAGATCACAAACTCAATCTCAAATCTGCATGATGTCTTCACAAGTCAGATATTTGTAGCTTCGTGCCGCCTATTCTGGGATAGAATGGCACAAGTGGTATTGAAGTTTCTTGAGGGAAGAAAGGAGAACGAAGTAGGCTACAAAGGCTCTTACTATGCTCTTGGGGTAAGAAACTAAAAACTGTAAACACTAAACCATAAAAAATAGAGAATGTGTTTGGGGTTGAAACTGAGTTGTGATCAAATTGTGCAGATAGTTGAGGACACGTTCGCATCAGAGATGCAGAGGCTGCAGGGGAACTCACTACAAGAAAAGGATATGGAACCTCCTCGTTCGGTGATTGAGGCACGTTCCATTCTCTCTAGAGACAACAATACCAATCACTCTTCTTACTTCTATGTCTAGTCCGATATTTTCATTCCATTCCATTCATTTGTATGGTATATATGAAAACTATTCAATTAGACTATATAATGGTCAAGAAAGATTGTAACCGGGGTTGTTCATAATCATACGGTCATACCGAACTTTAAAATATCACTTTTGTCCCATTGAGCTGACTTAGATCTTGAATGCTGAGTACTGTTGACAAAAGCAGATAACTTCATCGGCTCAAGTAACCAAAGTTGATACTCAGCACAACAACCAAAGTGATTAAGTCAGATACAGTCTGCAGGTTGTTCCTTTATCATATAGTAGCTTCACTCATTTTCAGATTGGAGCCCTCTTTCATATATTGCATATGCTAAGAGGACTGCACTATTAGTCAAATCTGGTTCCTGTATTCAATGGCTTTAAAAATTTGTGTTTTGGTGCATCATCATCTGACATAAGTTATATTTGTCGAACAACTTATTAGCTTTAAATTACAATCACGATCGTTCTAAAGAGCAGAACACTAGTAGATGTATTGGGGCTTAAAAAGCCACAAAGAAAACTTATTATACATTATCAAAGTGTGTTTCTGCTTGTGTTTATAGGAAGAAAGAAAAATAAACAAAGGAGGCATTAATTATGTGTGTAATTTAAATGACAGTGCCGGCTGGGATTAAGGCGTCCTTCATAACGGTTACAATTCCGCTCTTTATGAAATATCCTTCAGTCTCTCTCGCTGACTCTTGCACGTTATCGCTGTTTATGATCTGTACCAAGTTTAAGACCAAACTCTTTTAAAGAACAGAGCAGAAACAAAGATATGTATCATATGTCTTTCAAATAGAAAGCCTAACCTTGACATTGTCACCAATACGTGCATTTTTGTCAATGATGGCCCTTTTGATGTGAGCATTTTTCCCAATACCTATTGGTACACTTCCTTTGGCGCTTAGGAGGCTCTTTTCCGAAGCAGTCTAGCCAAAATTACAGTCATAAAAGAAGACCATTATCACCAAAGGTTGATATTATTTGTCAATTGGATTGATGGCAAGACACAAGGGGGGGGGGGGGGGGGGGGGGTTGCATTTCTTACCTCGTAATAGTCAGCTCCCATTAATAACGTATCTTCAATAATAGCACCTTCTGATATGCAGGAACGGAGTCCAATCACGGAGTGATGGATTTTGCAGTTCTGCATCGAAAATTAATAAGCCTTTTGGTGAATTAGTATGTTCGTCAGTCAAGCAGCATATCGAACAGAAGCTGTTTGTTGTACCTTAATAACACAGCCCTCTCCGATGACACTGTCCGTGACATCAGCATCAAGCATCTTAGACGGTGGTAAATAACGTGGCTGTGTATAGATGGGAGCCGAACGATCATAGAAACTGCATTCAAGAAACCAGATAAGTTAAAAACACCATTGAGGTACAATAGACTGTATATATTCAACTTGGTTATGCAGGTTGCTTACCTAAAATCAGGAACTGGTTTCTTGGTGATTCCGAGATTAGCGTTATAGAATGCCTCTATAGTACCGATGTCTTCCCAGTATCCATCATATAGGTAAGCTTGCACCTACAAAAAACATCACTAAAGTCAGCGGGTTTTACTAGCATCATCAGAGCTACAAGAAGCTGCAAAATCCGAAGCAAACCAAAAAGCAACGGAGTCTTTGGTCTGTTTATCAGAATACTCACTCTCAGTCCAAGGTCAGTGGCACCGGGAATGACTTCACTTCCAAAGTCATTAGCTCCAGGGAACTTGTTGCGTAGTAACTCGAGCATTACATCTCTGCTTACAACATAAATACCCATACTGGCAATGTAAGGCATCTCCTTGGCTCTCTTATCGTCAAGACCTAGAATCGTTGTGTCAACCTAGAAGGCAGGAAATCAGAAGGTTATTATTATTTAGAATTCCGCATGATGAACCAGACAGCTAACAGAGGTTAAGTTGTTTATTTTTATTTTTATTTTTTTTTGACCTTCATGGCCTTTAGCTGCTCCCCTTTTGGTTTCTCAGAAAATTCAACAATACGTCCTTCCTCATCAATCTTCATCAGGCCAAAAGCAGTGGCTCGTTGCTCATCCATAGGTAATGCAGCTACAGTGATATCAGCATCAGTCTCCCTATGTGCTTGAATAAACTTCTCGTAATCCATTCGATACAAATGATCCCCAGCAAGAATCAGATATTCCAAAACATTATGCTCCTCAAACAACCACAAGTATTGCCTCACGGCATCAGCTGTCCCCTACACAAGTTACACAAACACATTCAAACAAGCCAAACACAAGTGACATACATTACCAGCATTTTGAATTGATTGTACCTGGAACCAGTTGGGGTTTTCAGGACTTTGTTGAGCAGCAAGAACTTCAACAAAACCTTCATTCTTGTAACCTCCCATGTTACTGGCATAAGCTCGAGAGAGATGACGATTGAGAGAGGCGGAATTGAACTGAGTAAGGACATAGATCTTGGAGATGTTGCTATTCAAACAGTTGCTAACAGGGATATCAATAAGCCTATAGTTAGCACCAAGGGGAACAGCTGGCTTCGCTCTCTTCTTGGTAAGAGGATAAAGACGAGTCCCAGCTCCACCTCCTAAGATAATCCCCAAAACACTCTGCCATTGAAAAAAAAAACAAATTAAATAGTACCACCATAAAATAAAAAGAAGGAGTTTCTAGGGTTTACTCAATACACACTATCTAAGTACATTCTTTAAACAATAAACACGTAAGAAAAAAGACGAAGACGTTGACTACTCACGCTGCTGGCGTCAGGATCGAGACAAGTTTGTGAGTTCTGAGAATCGGAGACGGCTTTAGGAGACACGATCATCGGATTCCTGCTCTCTCGGCCGACGCAGAAGCGACGGGAGACGATGGCTCTGAGTGAATCATTCTCGTCGACAGAGGAGGAGAAAGAAAGAGTACTCCTCGTCGGAACCGCCTCAGTGGATGATTTGGTGCCGGTGGAATGGAAACTCGAAGCAGAAGCAGAAGGTACCTTTAGAACCCCAGTTACAGCGACATACGCCATTGTCTGTTGTAGTAGTCTCTCTATCAAATCTCAAGTGGATCAGAGGAGGAGGAAAGGGGCAGAATTTGGAGTGAGAGTTGGGACTAATGGCTTCTTCTGCTTTTTTTTCTTCTTCTTGTTGTTGTTGTCTTGTGATTGTGGGAAAGTGAGAAAAAATAATAAAAGAAAAGATCTTTACATTTTATTTTGCTTCTTATCGTAGCGATGGGGTCTCGGGAACCGTTCGTTTTTTTCAGCTGATTGTTTACGTTTATAACCCTTTTCGTACGTTACGTCTTCTTTTGACAATGGGCACTTTCGGTAATTTTGATAGTAGTATTTTATTGTCACACTATATTCAAATTATACTCAATCAAAACTCAAATGCTCAATATTTAAAGTGTTATTGGATCGTTAATTCTAATGGATTTGCATATTCAAATTAAATCATTTGTTCTTCAATCATTTATTTAATTTTTTTGGTTAAAATTATGTGTTATTGATTTGGAGACTCTACATCACTAACACTAAGTTTATCTCCTCCGCGAACGATGTCATGGTTTCTCCTAGGACTTATTTCATTTTCTGATCAGTGTGGGAAACCATCTACTACAGTCGTTGTCACTTACAACAACACTAATCCAAGTCTGCTGATTCTTGATTTCATTGAGTTTTACATAAAAAGTGGACCAAAATTGAGATTGACTTAAATCAAACTTCATATATCTGCAATTCCCTTTCAAATAAAGTGTTTTTATAAGTTTTTTTTTTCAAAAACACTGGGGAAAATTCTTCAATTGGTTCTCTCGACAACGAAACGTAGAATTTCAATTTCAATATCGATACTTCTCTTCATGCCAATTTCAATTTTGACAGTCTTTGCCGGTGATTCATCATCATGCTCAATAACAGCTCTTCTCATTCTCAGATTCTACGGTAGAACGCCGCAAGTACATCAGCGTTCCTTGTTCCTCCTCCTCTAAGCTTCTCGTTCAAAACGCCAACAACAGAGACGTATCTCTTTATTTTGTCATCAAGAGAGAAGAAAGAGGAGAAGAAGATGGTTCAGGCTTTAAGTTTGGTTTAGTGTTGGTTTTATGTGGTTTAGTATTGGTTAAAGTCATAAACCAATAAATTCAACGTTTGTGTGTTATGGGGTTTTGAACTTTCAAATTGCGGGAAAACTGGACTAGAACTTCTGATTTGTGTGGCCAGAGATTGAGGTTCAGATTCTATGTAGTTGTGGTACTATATAAAACTTCTGAGAAGGATACAAATCGTTTTTTTAATAATTTTAGCAATACATGTAGTCTAATGAGTTTAAAATTATTTTCTCCTAAGAAGTTGTAATTTTTTTTTTTACCTCAAAAACCCCATACTTTATTAAACTAGGTCGAGAAGGTTGGTTTCTAATACCAACCACTCCGGAACCTGAGAGTTTACATGGGAAAATAAAGAACCTCGTGTTCGAGCACCTTTTGCAAGGCGATCAGCACGGACATTAATAGTTCTAGGAATGTGAGAAATGGAGAAATTCAAAAACTTTGATCTCAAAACAGAAAAAGTATCTAACTCCGTGGAAAAACTTGGCCATTCCTCAAGTTCATCAATGATTTTGATAATACTCGCACAGTCTGTCTCAAAATGCACTGAATTCATACCCCGTTGAAGTATTGCGTCCATTGCCCAGAGAAGAGCATCCAATTCAGAATGTAGAACCGAGAGGTGTCTCTGCGTGTTCTTCAGGCCATAAATCGGTGGTTGGCTCATCAAGACGAAACCCAGGCCTGCAGAGAGGTCTTTAGCCTCCCAAGAAGCATCAACCTGACATCGAATATCACCTAGCACTGGTCCCTCTTCCTCTCCGTCACCTTGTTGACTATCGTCAGAATCCTCATAAGAGGCTACACATTGTGCTACTCTCCACTCCTTCGCCTCCGAGAGGGCAAGATTCAACGTATCTAGAGGGGAAATATCCTTGCCATTAAACAATTTATCATTCCGTGACTTCCATATGTACCATACTATCCAAGGGAAAGCTTCTAACTGCTCCTCTGTTGCTCCCTGTTCCTTTGCATAAATGGAGTTACACGAGAAACATCCCGGAGGCGTTGCAATGTTGGATAGTGCCCAAACCTGTAGAGCCGGTGGACACATAAATAAGATATGATTAATGGATTCCTCCTCATCACCACATCTGGGACAAGATCTATCAGTGCCACAATGACGTTCTACCAGTCTGCTATTGGCTGCTATACACCCTGAAATGGCCTGCCAAAGAAAATGTTTAATTTTTCTTGAGGTTTTTGTTTTCCATACCTGGCTCTTTAGCTTGGTAGTACTCGGTTCTAGGACTTCAAAGTTGACTTGCGTTGCAAGAACATAACCCGATTTAACAGTATATTGTCCTGATTTTGTAAAACTCCATACATAATCATCTACCATAAATCGACTGCTTGGCTTTAGGCATGTAATAAGAGGGATATCTCTCGGGTCCATCAGAGTATTCAACATGTCCAATTTCCACGTCTTTGACTCAAAATTTATCAGGTGGTTGACGTAAAGGTTTGGATCCCTTGTAGAACCGCAGTCTTTCGCTGGTCTCGCTGGTACAGTGGGAATCCAGTTGTCTGTCCAAACTTGTGTATTAAAACCTGAACGAATGTTTTTCCGAAGACCCTGCTGAAGAAGAGGTTTTGCTGCCATTATGTTACGCCATCCAAACGAAGGAGAGTTTGCTTTCACCACATCCATGGGATTTGAGTATCTAAAATATCTTCCTTTTAGTAAATGACACAGGAGAGAGTCCAGGTACTGCAAGAGTCTCCAAAGCTGTTTTGCCAGTAATGCTAGATTAAATTCCTTCAGATCTCGAAAACCAAGTCTGCCCTTTTCTATGGGGATACTGATTTTGTCCCATGCCACCCAATGCAGACCCTTATTATTGTTTTTTGTACTTCACCAGAATCTAGCGATCGCTCCTCGCAGCTTGTTGACAATATGTTGTGGCAGGAGAAAGCAGGACATGACATAGGTTGGTAAGGCTTGTGCAACCGATTTAATTAACACCTTCCTGCCACCCTTAGAGAGGAATTTTGCCGACCAGTAGTTGATCCTGGCATTCAATCTATCCTGTACAAAGGCAAATACCTGTTATTTCGACCCGCAAATCGTTTCAGGGAGTCATAAATACGTTCCCATGCCACCTTCCTTGAAGATTCCTATCGCTCTTTTCAGCTCAGCTTTAAAATTCTGATTAACTTTATTACCAAAAAGGATAGCCGACTTCTCTCTGTTTAGTTGTTGTCCCGATGCTGCTCTATAGCTGTTGATGATCTTTAAAAGCTCAGCACATTGCTGGATATCTGCTCGGCAAAAGAAAAGGCTATCGTCAGCGAACAGAAGATGTGATACAGGAGGGCTCCCTTATGCTATTTTTAGTCCAGTGATACATCCTTCTGCTTCCGCACCATGGATTTGAGCAATCAAAGCTTCAGTACATATAATGAACAGGAACGGGGAAAGCGGGTCGCCTTGGCGTAATCCCCTTGAAAGGATTATATTTCCTTTTGCTTCCCCATTAATGAGCACTTTATAAGAAACTGAAGTTATGCAACACATCATCATCGAAATCCACTTACTGTCAAAACCCAACTTACGCATGAGACGTTCTAGGAAAGACCATTCCACCCGGTCATATGCTAAGAAGTTGTAATTATGTGGTTGATAGGATAATAAAGGAGTTTCTTTCTTTTCAGAATTATGACCCTAAACTAATCTCTAAAGCCAAATTGGGTAAGCTTGCTTTAATGGTGGACAAACCAAGTGTAATATGGTTTTGGTGAACCAAAGTTGGTGTTGAAAAAAAAAAAAAAAAAAAAAAGACTATCCAAATAACCGAACCGTTATTTAATTCGGTTATTTTCGGTCACGCTTCTCAAATTCCAAACTATCTGAATAACCGAATTATCCGATCCCATCAGATGATGAGCAGTCCAAAACGAACCGATTTCAACCTTCGCCGTCGGAGCTCCGATTCCAGGGAAGGAATCACCGCCGTTAAGGCTCTCGAACATGGATTCTTATAGTTTCTCACCGCCGGTAGTAGGAAACGAGGCTCCATACAATGCAACAGTGGATTGGCAATGATATCTTCAACATAATTCTTAGATCTCTGAAAGCGAGATCGCCAGAGGGATAAACCGAAAGCCAATCTCGGGTCGGGTCGAGTCGGGTCCTCCCTCATTCACAACGTTTCGTCTGCTTCTTCGGTTCTTGTCAGGTAATATCTGACTCGCGGTTGTAAAATTCATTCCGTTCGTAAAAACCTAATTTGTCTCCATACAATCCAATTTGTCTTAAGTTCATATGTTAAAAGTTTCAGGGTTTGAGACATTCTTTACAATATTGGTGGTGTTCTTTGATGTTGCTTGTAGGTGTTGATGTGAGCTTGTTTAACTGACTCTGAAGGGGAAGAACACTGTGACTCTCCATCATCTAACCTTTGTTGGTTACTATACTATCTTTAAGGTCAGTGACTAATTTTGGATAAAAGAAAACGAATCCTAGCTAGTGAGTGTTACCAAAGTTGTGCTTTTTGGACAGTTTATGAAATGAAGGAAACATGTTGTTGGCCAAATGCTATGATGGTGGTTCTTATACAAAATATTTACTAGGCAATGCATAAAGATTAAAGAGTATCATGTTGTAAGAGCATGTTGTGATAGCAGTAAGTTGATTTGGAACTTCCCACAGAGTTTTATTCATATGACTAAATAAGTAAACACATTGATTCTTTACAAAGAAAAACATTGTCTATCATGCTCCATCGATCTTCCTCTGCAATCTCCATTTCATCACAAGATTGTGCACTTGGGTTCGTGGTTGAAAACTGGTTCACCCATATAATTGTAGGGATTGCACGGGTAAGGAAAAGCAGAAGGCACACCGTATCCCTGGGGATAGGAGGAAGGCACACCGTATCCCTGAGGCCATGGATAACACGGCACAGGTGTTGGCACTGGAGGTGGTTTCTTGTCATCTGTTCCTTTCTTGTCATCTGTTCCTTTCTTATCATCTGTCCCTTTCTTCTCGCCACCTTTTTTGTCACCGTCTTTTCCCCCTGCTGCATCTTTTCCATCCCCTCCCTTCTTCTCCTCTTCTTTCTTTGGAGGTTCGACTTTGGTCACGCTTACAAGCTCTGCAAATGCTACCTCCTTTCTTAGTTTTTTGATGAGGGGGATCATATCTACTTCAACACCAGTTACCTCTATCTGGTTCCTGTGATCGCCTTTTATTTCCACGGCTGACACACCTATAACACCATTTTCATAAAGCGTTAAATGCAACAAAGGTTGGTTGTGAGAAGGTCTTCTTCTTACCTTTAAACTGAACTGCTTTTGTCATTGCTTTTGCTCTAGTTTTGTCATCTGTCATAGTGACTCTTATCAGGATCTTTTGCTGCATTCGAAAAACATGAGATATCTTGTAATATCAATCAAAGAAGAACACGTAAACCTATTGAATTGTTTGTTGTTGAATACAGATATACTTGCCTTAATCATCTTGTTTTGCTTGAGATATCGCTTTGAATGTTTGGCTTAGACTTCTGGGTGTGTTGTTGTAGAATACAAAGTGTGGAGAGTTTTGTTTTGTGCCTTTTTCTTCTGATCAATTAGTCAATTGTCGATAGTTGTGATTTCGTTTTCAGTTCGTTATATTAACAAAGCGAATAAAACCATAACTATTCTTTCTTTAAAGCAAGTTGCTAATTCGTGCAAGCTTATTCACAATTCATTGGTTAATATATTTTAAAACAAAACATTGTTTGCTTTGTTAAATGAGAACTCTGGTTTTTTTTTTTTTTTTTTTTTTTTTTTTTTTCTTGTCAACGAAGTTGAATTGGGGACGAAGGAACATACAACGACGGCCAGAAAAAGGATACTTTATTAATTATTAAATGCAATTGCCAAATTAACTACTTACTATAAGGGTTGGTGTTTCGATTTTTATTTTTTGTTTACTTCAGCATAGAAAGGGTTTTAAATAGTTGATTCTGAGAGGAAAAAAAAAAGAGAAAAAGAAACAGAAACAGTGAACATATTGGCCATGAATGGTTATTAGTTTTTAAATAGTTTTTAGATCATAATTTTGGATTTTAGATGTTAGTTTTTGGTTTTTGAATTTTGAAGAAAATAAAAGGAAATAACTAATAAAGAAATTAAAACCAATGAAAATCTGGAACGCACGTTAAGAATTTTTTTTTTAGGAAAACTGAAAAACTCAAATAAGATGGCTTTCAGATTATCAATGAAAATTATTAGAACTAGATTTTAACCCGCGGTACACCGCGGGACAAATTGTTATTTTTAGTTTTCAAATTTGTTTTATTATTAACATATTGTTATTAGTTAAATTCATAAAAATGTTTTCAAGACTAATATAATTTTGTGTTATTTCATTTGTCATATGTATAAGTTTAGTTTAGTATTATGGGATTTGTGTAAGCGTTGCATATAAATTTTATTATATTTATAATTTATTTTGTATTTGTTTGTTAAATATTGGATGTCTTGTAAACAGAATAATAACTAAATTATCATGCCATTTGTGTTGCTAAATGTTATATGTAGTTTGTTTTGTTTATTATTTCGGATTCTATTTGAATTCTTAATTATTAGAACAAAATAAGGGGATCTAAATACATGAGAAGTAATTTATAAGATGTGATTAAGTCACATTTTTCCTAATTTTAGTTAAATCTACTTAATTTGATATGTTAAATATTTTAATATTAGTACTGTTGACAAATAATAAAATAAGGATTTAACCCGTGTTTTAGCACAAAGTTAATGATCCAACCCGTCCTCTTTATAACCCGTCAACTATATAATCAGATTGTATCGTATTTTAAACTATTTTAAGTTTACAATTCATAATATTTTAAATTTTTTATTAAGTTTATATATATATATATCAATATTAATATTTTAAAAAATGGGAATCTAAATTCTTATTAGATTAAGAATCGAAGTTAACACTGTTGATAGAATATCTTCAAAAGAAATTTCGGATTAATAAAAGATTTCCTTGTTTGATTTTTTCAAATATGGTTTTCCTAAACTAAGAATATTCATTCCAATAAATGAGATTATGATTTTACGTAGCATCAAAGTAGCTAAATTTTCGGTTGGCTATTGTTACCATATCCAAATATTATCATTTTCTTGTTTGGTAGATTGATTAAGATTTGAGTAATTAATTTAATGGTTATTCGATTTTTTTTTTAAAAAATGTTTTAATTATAATGGCATGCTTGTAAATAGTTCTCAACTTGAAGCCTTATTTGCTAAAGTTGCTGTGAAAATAATAATATAGATTTCCAAAAACAAGATTCGAAAACTATTTTTACAAAATCTTGAATGGATGCAAATGAATATTTTTTTTTTCTTTTCAAAAAACAAAAGCCAGAAAACATTTAAGACCATAATGTGATGTAGCCACAACTCTAAAGAAAAGTTGGTAAACTATACTTTAGAAATGCTGTCGAAACTTCTTGAAATTCTTACCAACACACCCACTGTTTTCTCAAAAATCTTTAGTGAAGAGTGCTTTAATTTTACTGAACTAGGACGTCTAATAAATCGGTAAAACATATGACAAATATGTTTTTATACGAGAAAGTTTTTTTTAGAAAAAAATATTCTTCTGTTAAGATAGATAACATTATCTCTTGTGATATATGAAACAATATTATCAGTTTGTGTAAATGTAGACAAAATTGTGGGGTTTGCTTGTAGTTTCTTAGAACTTGGAAGTCCAAACTTCATCTATATTTATATAAATAAATAACAAACGTCAGAAAGTTAATAAGAAATTGTTGGATGATTGACTTGCATGGCGTAAGCCGAATATTTATGATGTACTATCTTTTTTTCTCTAACCAAAGATATATATATCTAGCTAAGAACACATACTAATTCTTGGAATATATATATGGAGTGTTACATAGTTTTACCATTTGCAGTTTTTATATTGATAAACTATGATTGAAATTGCAGTGGGATGATTCGAATCTTGATCTCCTAATTGGAAAATGAATTCTTTAATTTACTGGACTATCATGACATACAATGATACCAAAATATATTGATATGGAACATGGTTGTCTACAAAAAGTTGAGCCACCTCCACAATTTTCTTGCGCCAAAAATTTTAAACGTTGAGCTTTCAGTATTGGGACCAAGTTTTCGAATTTAATATTTTTTAGATGTTAGAGTTTTCTTATGACAGGGATTAGTGATACATATCCACTGTCTTTCCTAGTACGTCTGTGCTACGGTTTTCTATCGAGGGACTAGATAGTCCGCATTTTTCATGTGTATAGAGAAGCTAACCGTCTTGCCGATGTGTTGGCCAATTATCCATTTAGTTTACCGTTAGGCTTTCATTCGTTGAACTCTGGTCCGAATTCTGTTATTTCTTTTATGTTGGATGATGCTCGTGGCCTATCTAGCTTACGTAGTGTCTGTGTATAATACTTTTTATTTTTTAGTTTGAATAATACTTCCGACCAAAAAAAATATTTTTCAGATGTTTTCGACATGCTTCCTTTGAGTCTTTTCTGATTTATTTGGGCAGCTGCCTACGTTATCTTATCTCTCTGGGATGCGAGGTCACTTCTTGGTAAGTAAGTATACGGATGGTGTCTCCCTGTTCTCTGAGCATTTTTACTACTCGTATAAAAATATGGCAAGGCCCAATAACAACTAATATAACATACATAATCATGAGTTCATAACGAACAAAGTCGTAAGTCCTTTTGTAATAGTCTATTCCAACTTGAAGCAAATCAAGTACTAGATGCTATTAAACCAAAAAAAACTGGAGACACATAAACCAAATCAAGTATTGGATCCTTTTGTAACATTATTACCTGGAGACACATAAACCAAAAAAAACTTTTTGAGTCTGACTGGTAACGTATCCAAAATTGTACAAAAAAACTATAAGCTGGAGCCGTAAGTTTTTAGAGAATAATGCAAAGCTGTAATAAAAAGTTGTACATAAAAGCTGTACAAAAAACTGATAGTAAAAGTTTTTAATAAAGTTTTTAGTAAAGTTTTTGTGACTGATAAAAACTCAAAACTGTACCACTTGTACTGTTTTGTTTTTGTCACACCCTTTGTTTTTTAGAAATAACACAAATATGTATCTTTCCAAATGCTCAAGTAAGTGACATCTTTCGAGGAGAGAAGCAAAACTAACGCTGATAAGAAAATCTATTGATATACATTTTCGACTAAATCATACAAAATGCTGAGTTCAGTATAGCCACCTAGTTTTTGAATGACGTGTGGATTTGACAAGTTTTTATAAATCATTGCATTAAATAATATAAAACTGCAGATGATTTACAATGATTTCATTTTCAGTAACATAAGATTTAGAAAAATATTTAAAAATTATTAATTGAATAACATGTGACTTTAAAAAAAGTTCAAATTCTTCTAAACTCCCTACACCCCTTTAAGAGGATTTGAGAGAGAGTAAACCCGTATAAGACATTTTAGAGTGTCAACATGGTATTACCATTTACTTGACGTCACTTGAACCAATTGCGAGTAATGAATAATTTGGAATTTCTTACAACACTATTGGAAAAACAAAAAGTATAATATGAGAATTCAAGATTTAAAAGAATCACATGGATAACATATCCTCATCGTCGTTATGTATGCTACAAATTTCTTCAAAATATAACTAATTGAAGTTTCGCTTAAGCCTCACGATCAACGTACATGTCCGTCTGGAGAGCATAGGCAAAGAAATCTATCATTTAGGTGGTTCTCATGTCGTCTTTGAATTGTCCTATATATTAGGGGAATCAAGGAGAACTTTACTTAATCTCAATTAAATGGATAATGTTGTTGACAAATAATTAAAAATTTGGATAATGTTGTTGACAAATAATTAAAAATTAATTAGTAAAAGACGTAAAACAATGAATGTGAGTTATATGACGTACAACTAAAGCACCCATAAATAGCTCAGTTATAGAACATTGATCAAGATGTCAAACATTGTAATCAGTTTCACTACACAAAAAGTACAGAGACCTGACTCGTATCTATACTATTAGATGGGGAGCATGGATTAAAAAAAAAAACACATCTATACTATTAAAATAGACTAAAAAAAAACACATCTATACATGGAAGCACACTTAGGGATAAAAAAAACCAAAAAACATACATATATCCATGTTGGCAAACAGACCAACTTGCCTACATAATTAAAATAAAAAAAATTAAAATTCCTTAAAACAATAGTAACAATTATATAAGAAATAAATAATTATCTCTTTCATAATTAAACTTCCCTAAAACAATGGTAACAATTATTAAAAAAATAAATGATGAACTCTTCCAGTATTTTAGGAAACTATATTAACTATAAAAGATACATTCCTATATTTTATGAAATTATATTAATTACAAATAATAAATTCAAATATTTGACATACCATCACTATATAAAAAACTATAGCCAATTAAGATTACAAAATGACAATTTTAAATATTATAACAAAAATAATATTATTTATATTAACAATTCCTTGAATTTTATTTTATATAGTTATTATAATTTTATAAAATAATAAGATATTTTTGCAATTAATAAAACTTATCGTTTAACAAGATTTCCAATAACAACTGTATCTAATTAATTTCTAATAGTAATATGAAAATAAGTTAACTATAATTTAAACAGATGATTTATTTTAAGAAATCTTTAAATAAATCAGTAATTAGTTTACCAAATAACTAAAATTTAGGGATTATTTCTAAAACTAACCTTATATATATATACTCTCATCGGTTTAATAGGACTTGCAAAATCTAGACAATTAATTCATTATCCAAATCTAATCATCCATATAGATTCAAACATATTATATATGCATTAACTGAATAATAAATAAGCTTTTAAAAGATTTTTTGATAGATTTTTGTTGTTTTAAACGTAAAAGTAAAAAATGTTTAGCAAACTCTTTCCAGCCTATAAATAGAGTAATCGATTTAACATTCACATATCATATACACCATTCTAGCACTATTTTTCTATCTCTTTGTTTCTGCAAAAAAAAAAAAAAAATGTATGTGTCTCTGTATTTAAGTTTGCATATATGCATATACCTTGCTAAAATCTACTATATTCTTTTTTTAGTTCACCAATACTATGTTCTACGTCCTATTTATCATTTATTATTCGTATGAATTATTAAACTTATAATTTTCTATCGTGTACATAAGCATATACAAATCAAGATCTTTTTTGAAAGCATACATCTTTTACCTTGAGATTGTATATAAGGGATTGTGGTATAAACGGATATTCATCCAGTTGACATATCATCTCCAAAACGAGAAAATTACATTTGATTGCTTAATAGAAGTCCACATTTTTTATATGAACCTGATAAGTCACAAAATACTATAGTAGTGTTTGTTTTCTTCAGTTTTATATAGATTTATTTAAGAAAATTCTTATTAGGGCATGTAGTTGAGCCTTACATTAACATTATCAATTCACTTTCGAAACCAACAAATAAAAGTACAATTTAATCTTCCATGACTGTTTTGTAAATTTATAATCAGCTGTATGTATTAAATTATATTATTTTTCTTATTTTTTCAAATATATGATGTGAACAGTCTTTATTAAAATGACACTATAAGCATTATGTATATGGAAAAGAAAAAAAACAACACACATGGCAGTAAAATTGTATAACATGAGTACCTTGAAATTTGTTTTTAAGTCATCATTATCTTTAAAAGTCTATAAAATTAAAAAACAAGACTACTCCAAAAAATACCACATGAGGTTAGAAAATTTAGATAACAACATTAAAATTTTAAATTCTTAATAATTTTGGTAAGAGTTAATTTAAGAACATATATTTTGTAGAATTAAGCTATTTTTGGATTAAAAAAAAGATAATGTTTTTTAAAAATATAAAGAAAGTTTGTGTAATTTCCATTTATTTTGTAATAATTTTGTAAAAATTAAATAATCAAATGGAAAAATGGATATCCCGTTAGAAGCTTTCTCTTTTTTTTTTTGACAACCAAATACGGATATTCTTTTCCCAATCTCTTATCCGCTGAACTAATATAAATATTTTTCAAACGAATAATAATTAAAAAAATTATTATATAACAAAAATTTACATTCGGTGGACATAGAATGTCCAAAATATACATGCATATGTTCCCCATTTATAACTTATCTTTAACAATGAACCATATAATATATAATAAGAATAAAGAAGTCAATTAATTTTGTAATATTTTTATTATAACATATGATATAAATATACTATGAATTATATTTATATTTATGTTTGTTCTATACGAGAGTTTGAGAATGTATGTTTTTGATCGAAAATAAAAATTGGTCCCATATTCGGAATGTCCCATATTGAGAATGTTTTCTTTTATGCAACGGAAATTTGAGAACGGGTGTAGAACATGATGGAATATGATAAAACGGAAAGAGAATTACGTCCACCCCTAAATATTTGTATTTGTTCTCAAACGGATATTCATCGTTGTTAGCGGTTATATATTTGATTTGATAGTTCACTAATTTAATAGAATCTAACCAATCATTTGTCTGATTTAGTTTGTTGTCAGTCCAACCATTATGTTGTTCCGAATTTTAAAATATTGGTGAACCCATTATTATTTTAAATTTTCAAATATTAATAAACTAAACCAAAAAAATCAAACTAAAATCTCAATTAATATGAGTTTGATTATGACTACTAAAATAAATTAGTCTATAAACATAATCCCGCACGTACGTGTGGGTCCGAACCTAGTATATCACTAAAGAAGAGGTTATATATCACCAAGAAGAGGAAACAAATATTGCAAAAAAAAAGAATGCTAACCAAACAAGTGATATTAAACAAAAATTAGAAACTAAAAAAAAAAAAAGTAAATGAGTTTTTTAAGGGAAAAGACTAGTTTGACCCAAATTAAAGAGTTAATTGCTAAACTAACTCATAAAATTTGAGGGTTAATTGGGTTATTTTCATACCTAAAATACCTTTTATTGCTTTGTTAGGAAAAAAGTCAATTTCACCCTTGACTAAAATTCTCAGCAATTTTTTAAAAATTAAAATTTTTATATAAAGTTTGTCGGACTAGTTGTGACAGATATGTTTTGAACGGCAGAATTTTTTGTCTATAGCAGATTTTCTCTGACAGACTTACTTTGGCTGGCAGATTTATTTGAAGAGTGTTATGACAGATTTATTTTTAACGGCAGATTTTTTTTTCACGACAGACTTATGTATTAAGACACGACAAAATTTCATAATATTAGAAAAACTTGTTATAATATGTGGCAGATTTATTTTTCACTGTTGCAACAGATTTATTATTTTGTTAAAAATCTGTCATACTGTGACAGCTTTTTAAAAGAAAAAATAATTACTAGTTTGACGTCTAGTTCTAACAGATTTGTTTCAGGTTACGACAGAATTTTTAAGTTTAACGAAAAATCTGTCGATTGATAACAGACTTATTAATGTTTTTTAAAAATTGCTAAACTGACCTACATTAAAACTATATGTTATGACATATTTTTTTTAAGTTATGACAGTTTTGTTTTTGGATATCAAAAATCTGTTGTTTGATAAAATATTTATTAGATATAACTACAGTAACAACAAATTTTTTAATATTAAGACAGATTTTTATATTTAATATAATGGTGACAGATTTGTATATTGGATATATACAGTTTCTAGGGTTCATACTTAGCCCACATTTCACATCTTTTTCCAGCAATTATTTGGCCAGGAAGTAACGTGCATAACTCCTCGAGTTTAACTCTTATTGAAGCTCTTTCAGTTGCTATGGATTTTGGTTTGTTGGAGATCACGCTAGTCTCTTCAGCTTGCTGTACTAGTCTTAACTCCAGCGTTGAAGAGCCCTAAAAGTTGGTTCCTCCACACTGCCTTTATCTCCAATTTCCTTTCACTTTCTTGCTCTTCTTCACTTCTATCCACTCCGGCTTTGTTCTTCCACCCCCATCGAGGCTTGCCACAGCCATGGAGTGACTAACAGAGCCATTGGTGGTCGACCACCACCTCAACAACTCGTTCTCTATATCCTCCCCACAACTCGCTCTCTCTCCCCTCCCGACATCTAGTTCTCTTTTCCGATAACAACACACAGCCACAACACAACAATGCTGGCTATAGAACTCAGATTGCTTCCCCTCTTTTCTCTTCTCGGATCTGTCTTGAATTGGCTCATCCACCTTCAAAGGAACTGGCCACAACCATAACGTGACTAATTAGACTCACCGTTGATTTTCTCTTATTATTTTTTTTTCCCTTATTTCACATTATGGATTTTCTGTTTTTTATTTACTTCTTTTCTATTTTTGATTTAAAAAAAAAAAAATTAACATTTTAAGGGCGTTTAGTCTTTTTACATAAATTTGTGTCATTTTAGTAAAAGAGTAGAATAGAGCGTTAATCTAGCAATTAATTACCAAATTTGTGTTAAATTGGTCTATTTTCACTTTTTTTAAAACAGGCCTATGTATGTGTGTGATATTAAAACAAAACGAAATTATTCTAACAATTGTAACCAAACAAGTATGGAAAGGAAACCAAAACCAAATTGAATCAGCTAATTGGTTTTTGTTTTTTTTTGGTAGGGTTTTCTTGCCCAGCCTGCTCATATCTAACACAAGATGGTGTATTGAACTAAAGATTTCAAAGGATTTTGTGGGATCTAGGAGATTCTAGTGGGGGTTATTCGTTTGAGATTTGAATAGAGTTTCAAAGATTTTAAATGTTATGTAGAATATGTTGTTATTAGATCAAGATTTTATTAAACTCTGTTAAAGTTTAGTGTTATTAGTTTGTGATTTGTAAAAAGTCATTTAAAATCTTAACAAATTTGGGTTAATTGTTCAAACTTTTATAAAGTCATTAAAAAATTTGTGTTATTCAATTAAAACAAAAGAATCCAGGATTGTTAATGAATTCAATTATTATGTTATTGGTTCATGATTTTAGACATTTTCTTTACAAAATAAAGTCATGGAAAATATTACAAAAATAAAGGGATTGTTTGGAGCACTTTACAAGATTTTAGAAAACTAATCAACAAAAACAATCTTTAACAATCTTTCACTTATTCACTTATTCATTTTAACAATCTTTAACAATTTTTAACAATCTTTAACAATCTTTCACTTTAATAAATATTAACAATCTTTAACAATCTTTCACTTATTCACTTTTAATGATTTTGTTGAACTCTTCAAAATTTTTTATAAATTAGAATCCAATACCACTGTGGGTTTTGTAGACATTTGGTGAGATTGTTGGATTCTTTTTTTGAACAGCCTGTTGCATTCTTTTTTTAAGAGAAATATTTTGTGTGAGTTGGTGAGATTTTAAAAAGAATCTTCCAGGACTTTGGGAGATTTTAGAACATAAAATTTGGTTTAACACGAAACAGATCAACAAAATAAAACGGGAAAAATGTCATAAAAATCCCAAACTTTCAAATTTAGGATGTTTTAATCACCAACTTTCAAGATGTCATTTTAATCACAAACTTTTCGTTGACTTGGTCATAAATAGCAAAGTTTTGTTGACCAAGCTGTTTTAGGCACATCGTTTATTATCTGTTAAAGATCTCAAAAACAGAGTAAAATTATATGTTATTTGCTACCGTTTTGCATAAACGACCATGTTTTTGACGCTAAAAACAACATCTTTTACCAAATTGAAGAAACTGATTCTAAAATTAATTCCAATTTCACAAATCCATAACCCTAGAAAGAAACTCCAAATACTCTCTACACATCGATGGCACACCACACTCACCGACACAACCAGATGTGTCAAAACTTGAACTTGAACTCATCGGAACAGAGAGATTGCATAAGACATATTGGTATTATAAAAAGAATTTAGGGTTTTTTTCTAGGGTTGGGGATTTAATAAACGTCGTGCCTAAAACGGCGTAGTTAACAAAATTTTACTATTTTATGGTCAAGTCAACAGAAAGTTTATGATTAAAATGGCATCCTGAAAGTTGGTGATTAAAACATCCCAAATTTGAAAGTTGGGAATTTTTATGACATTTTTCCCAAAATAAAACCGTAAACTCAAATGTGACGGGAGGAGACAAAGAAACCAAAGTATACAAATTAACAAGATGAAGAACTGATTCAGAATTTCAGATTATTAAATAATCCTTCGAAGCAACTTAACAAAAACTTATCTTAGAGAACCGATGATAGTTATTTACAGATGCAGAAAATCAAATTGATAAAATAGTTACTTTTCCGATTGGTCATATGATCTTATGAGCTGGTAAAGGACTCTGTCCAAAAATTCTCTTTCCAAATTATATAAACATGGATCTTTAGACATGGATTACTTTTCTAGCACTCTAATAATTTTCAGGTTGGTGATGTAGATTGTAGAAATATAAAAGAGGATGAAAAGTGAGAGCAAAGGTAATTTGATATTCAAAGCTAATAGGAATGTTGAGACTTGTTTAAAATAAGATAAGTGAGAAGTGAGCATCTATATATACATTTTTGAAATATATTTCGGGTTTTACCCTTTTATTTGTACTTATTTACAAAGTTAATCCCTAAAAAATTTCCAAAAATAGCATTACTTCAGATTTTGTTTTCTAAATATTTTACATCTATATATACATTTTTGAAGTACATTTTGGGTTCTACCCTTTTATTTGTACTTATTTACAAAGTTAATCCCTAAAAAATTTACAAAAATAGCATTACATACCATTCAAAAAAAAATACAGCAGAATCAATATGGAAACAAAAACTATGATATATTTAACCACACCTTCTATTGTGGATTGAAGATATTCTATATCTGAATCTTTTACAAACAAAGAAAACAACAATTTAATTCCTATTTTGTTTTTTAAAACCTGTGAGCTTTGATTCTTAACATAAGAAGAATTTTGATTCACATTTATTTAAATATTATAATTAATATATATATAAACTTAATAAAATTATAAAATATTACGAATATGTAAAATTAAATCTTTTTAAAATACTATATAATATGGTTATATAGTATATGAATTAAAAAGAGTACATGTTGAAATTAATGCTAGCACGAGTTAAATCCTTAAATTTATGCTAACACGAGTTAAATCCTCATTTTATTTTTTGTCAACACTATTAATATTAGAATATTTTACATATAAAAATTAAATTGCTTTAACTAAGATTGTGTAAAATAATTAAATCATTAGAAAAATGTGACTTAATCGTAGCGTATAAATGACTTACTAATAATTAAAAATCAAAATAGAATCTCAAAAACTAAAAAAAACAAACTAAATATAACAAAACAAATGGTCATAAAGTATACAACGGTTAAAAAATTAATATAAACATTTAGTCGCACAAACGGTCGGAAAATTTAGTTATTCTTCTATTTGAAAAACATCCAATATTTAACAAACAAATACAATATAGAATGTAAATAATAATAAAAATTATATTCACGCGGTGTACCGCGGGTTAAAATCTAGTTTGTTATTGAAAAATGAAGAACTGATGATATTTTTTAAAAAATCCAGTTTTTGGAAGTGTGAAGAACGATGTTACATTCTTTTCAATTCAGGTTTTAGGTGATTTTTTTTTTTTTGTTTTTTTAAATTCGTCAAAATCTCACCTCTAGAAGTGTGATTTTTTCATTCCTATATTTCAAGTCAAAAGATATCCAAAATCTCTCAAAATCTATCAAAATCAGTTTTTAGTATTTTTTAGAAAGGAATTTGTGAAGTTTGAATAATCATGGATTTGATATGATTTTAAGTATGATTTTTATAAATCTTTGATTGAATAACAAGAGATTGTGAATTATTTTAAATGATTTTTATATAAATGTCAAGTTTCAATAACATAGAATTTGAAAAGAGATTTTTAAATCACAAATTGAATAACATATGATTTTTAAAAAGTTAAAATCTTCTAAACTCTTTCTTTCAATACACCACCCTGCATAATAGTAGTTTCTGAAATACGAGAAAGTAAGAATTTAAAAGCTCAGGAAGATGCACCAAGTCTCTACGGTAAAATCAAAACAAAAGTAAAAATTATTTTTGGTGTTGTATGCTGTATTGTCCACTTAAGCAACACAGAGAAATAATTTTCCCTTCAAAGACACTAAGGTTATATAATACATTAAGAGGGATGTATTGAAACCATGATTTTGGAGAATTTGATGGGATTTAGAAAATTTGGAATTTTGATAGATTTTAGGGAAGTTGATATAATTTATGGTGAAATTCTTTCAAATCCCACCTAAAACCATGAGATTTAGATTTCTGTATTTTTAACTAAACAAATCCTCTCAAATTCTCCAGAATCCCTAAAACTTATTAAAATCTAAATCTACAAACTGTTTTGAATAACAGTGGATTTTAAAGTAGATTTTTAAATCATCAGCTCAATAACAGTGGATTTCGGGAGACTTTTTAAAATCCATGATTGAATAACATATGATTTGTAAATTTTACACAAATCACTTAAAATGTCAAGTTGAATACACCTCCTAAATCTTTCTAGGATCGAAAGAACCATCCATAAATTAGAGTTAAAGGTGGTAGATTTCTAACATGATATGTGATCTGAGACTCAGATCTGACTAACATGTATTCTCTCCAATACGATAAAAACAAACACAAAATCTTGAGAGTGAGACATGAGCAAGTTGTTGCTTTTTTATTTTGTAATTACGAGCCTCATGTAGTCTTTGAGTGCAATGGGTTGGTGTTATGCGTAGTCGAATACAATACGAGCTCCCAGATGTTATTGATAACGCATAACAACAAGCCATGGCAATGAAACACTATAGTTGATATACTCAATGAATGGATTCTTTGGAAACAACTTTGGATCTAGGTTGAACCCTATAGAAATTGAAAATTCTGATTTTCGCTTGACCCCTGGCTAAAAAACCCCTAGAAATTTCTACGCTTGCTGACTATTTTGTCACTCCATGTATATATATAGCTAAGCTAGCTAGGGTTCTATGTGTCACCGACTCACCCCTTTTAAAACTATTTCCGTTTCTTATTTATCACATAAATGCTGTTAAATGTTAATTAATATTCGAGTTAAATTTTAGGAACATAAATTAGGGAAAATTGATGCAGGTTGCAGAGGAAAATATCTTTGGAATATAAATTGCCTGATGTAGCAATTAATGGCGTTTGGGTTGAATATAAAGTTCATCATCCTTATCCAGGACCTTATAATATTATTCACAAAAACTGTTTATTAGAAAATATTTTAATTTTGATGTTAGGCAAGAAAAAGAAGAAGACATATCTTAATTCCTTTCTCTTTGTCTTTGTGCACTAGAACATTATCTTGATAGGAATACACATGATAACAGTTTCAGCTTTGATATAGGAAGACACTAATAATCATCAAATATAAAGAAAATAAACAAAGGTAAAATAAAAAGGATTGGAATTTTTTTTTCTTTCCCAATTTTTCTCATTTTTTTTTTTTTCATTTTATACTTTTAAATCTCTATTTTTCCTCTTTCTCTAACTGAATTTTTAGTTTTAAACATTATTCTTACGTTTTAGATCAAGATCTTTCATATTCTAGGCCAATTCGTGAATGATTCCTCCATCTTCAAGATTGATGTTTAGTATTTTATTTTGATATATTCATAGGTTAATTAGGTTAGATTAGGATGATTTAATACAGAAATAGTGTTGTCAATGATAAATTCAATTTTCAAATTCTTAATAATTTTGGTAAGTGTTAATTTAAGAACATATATTTTGTAGAATTCATCTATTTTTGGATTTAAAAAAAAGAGATAATTTTTTAAGAAAATATGAAGAAAGTTTGGATCATTTCCACTAATTTTGTAATAATTTTTTAAAAATTAAATACTCAAACAAAAAATATGGATATCCCATTAGAAGTTTTCCCTTTTTTTTACAACCAAAAACAGATATTCTTTGCCCAATCTCTTATCCGCTGGACTAATATAAATATTGTGAAACGAATAATAATTAAAAAAAATTATTATATAATAGAAATTTACATTTGGTGGATACGGGTGTCCAAAATATACATGCCTATGTTCTCTCATTTATAACTTATTTGTAATCGTTTCTAGGCCAACCGATGGTCTGGTGAAGTCTTGAAGTACTGATTAACACTCAAACACCCAAATATTCATAAACCAAAATAAAACTTAACCAAAAACCAAAATGATAAAAATTTGGGTTAATGTTGTTATACTAAATAAATATGTTTACACATACTAAATGAATAATTCTAATTCTTGACATGTCCTATTACATGATAAAATACATTGAATTTTCCCAAATAAATTTTACTATTTTCAATTGAACTAGCATAAGTTCAAAATAATATAAAAAATACATAAAATATGTTCTATAACAGTTAAAAATATTAAAACAAAAAAACATAATCTAATATAGGTAAACCATATATAAAATAATAAGAATAAAGAAGTCAATTAATTTTGTAATATTTTTATTATAACATATGGTATATAAATATACTATGAATTATATTTATGTTTATTCCATGCAAGAGTTTAAAAATGTATATTTTCGTCCAGTCCCGTCATGTTTTCGATTGAAAATACAAATTTTTCCCATATTCAAAATGTCTCATATTGGGAATGTTTTCTTTTATGCAACGGAAATTTGAGAATAGGTGTAAAACATGATGGAACATGACAAAATGAAAAGAGAATTACGTCCACCCCTAATATTCGTATTTGTCTCAAACAGGTTTTCATCGTTGTTAGCGGTTATATATTTGATTTGATAGTTCATAGATTTAATAAAATCTAACCAATCATTTATCTGATTTAGTTTGTTGTTAGTTCAACCATTTTGTTGTTCTGAATTTTAAAATATTGGTGAAACTATTATTATTTCAAATTTTCAAACATTAATAACCTAAACCAAAAATCAAACTAAAATCTCAATTAGTATGAGTTTGATTATAAATACTAAAATAAATTGGTTTATAAACATAACTGTTGTACCCACGATTTGTCATCTCGGATAACTGGCAAAGGGCATGGGCCGGGCACACTAAGCGGGCTAAGGATGTAGCTCGGGTCGGCTCATCAGGCCCATAGAAAAGAAGAGAGCGCGGAGAGGTGACACACCAGTCAGCTCGCAGCTCGAGCTCGGTCAAAGATTTATGCATTCAAGTGTATTAATTAGGACGCGAAAATTATGTAAAATTAATTATGCGTTAATTGGGTAATTAATTTGTCTGTATAAATACGTATGGGGGGAGTCTTTGTGAGGGATCGAACATTTTTTCTTTCAAGCAGTATTATACAATTTTAGCATTCAAACACTCTTTTTCAGTTCGGAACTCTTAACGGTGATAAGTTCCTCTACACATAAATCACTTTGGAAGAAGAGAATTGATATCAGTTCTCACAATAACCCCGCACGTACGTGCGGGTCCGAACCTAGTTATTCTTACGTTTTGGATCAAGATCTTTCATATTCTAGGCCAATTCGTGAATGATTCCTCCATCTTCAAGATTGATGTTTAGTATTTTATTTTGATATATTCATAGGTTAATTAGGTTAGATTAGGATGATTTAATACAGAAATAGTGTTGTCAATGATAAATTCATCTTCATATTTTTAATCTTGTGGATCAAAATGTCTCTCATACTCATTGCTTGCTTCATCTATGTACATTTTATACATGAGAGAGGATGGAATATGAAGGAGGGGTGCTGAAACCGTGGAGGTTTTGAGAAGCCCTAAATAAAGAAATCATTTATTGGATACGTTTGGTGTTTCACTCATCTTTTAAACTGCACAAAGCCATTTTTATCGACGTTGCCAATGTTAATTAAGATGTCAAATATAGATTCCTTCTTTATCGGTGTTCCATCAAATAATCTCTCAACTTTTCTTTCTCTCTCTCTCTTTCTCTTGCCAACACTCAAAAACTCTATTCCCAAGCGAATCAAACAAACTAATTTTATTTTGTCTGTTGATTACTAAACATATAGGAAACGTTTAACTATCATCTCGCGTAATCCATTTTTTTCCAATAGAAGGGAAGATCAACATCTTATGCAAGACAAAATAAGAGCAAAGTACGTGTTTGTAATTCTTTTAGGTTAATAGGGATTGTAATAAAAGATGTTATCATTCCGAATGCCATCTATCGGAAGCCAACCTACGGCATTTGCTGCAAAAATAACAGACAACCCAAAGACCGTGGCACAACTCAAGTCAGCTGCGACACCTTCGCCTCATAGCACTGTCACGTGCGGTTACCAAGCTCATGTGGCAGGGTTCTTTCGAAACGTCACCGTTTTATGGTCTAAGAATCTTATGAATCATTCCCTTACCGTCATGGTCTCGAGTTTGGACAATGACATGAATTATTGTTGTAAGATTGATCTTGTGAAGCCATGGCAGTTTTGGAGCAAGAGAGGGTCAAAGTCATTTGACGTTGAGGGAAACATTGTGGAGGTCTTTTGGGATCTTCGGTCAGCAAAACTGGCTGGGAACGGTAGCCCCGAACCTGTGTCAGATTATTACGTGGCAGTAGTTTCTGATGAGGAGGTTGTTTTATTGTTGGGAGATTTAAAGCAAAAGGCGTACAAGCGGACGAAGTCAAGACCGGCATTGGTGGAAGGGTTCATATATTTTAAAAAGGAAAGCATTTTTGGGAAGAAAACGTTTTCGACTCGGGCTAGATTTGATGAGCAAAGAAAAGAACATGAAGTGGTAGTGGAGAGCTCCAATGGAGCGGCAGAGCCAGAGATGTGGATAAGCGTGGACGGGATCGTGGTTGTGCACGTGAAGAATCTACAATGGAAATTTAGGGGAAATCAAATGGTGTTGGTGGACAGGACACCTGTGATGGTCTACTATGACGTTCATGATTGGTTGTTTGCAACTTCCGAGACTACGGCTACTTCAGGGTTGTTTTTGTTTAAGCCTGTTGCGGTTGGAGCGATGGTAGATGATTGTTTTAGCGATGCCGAGGAAGGCGATAGTGGAGGAGGGAGTAGTCCTTTAAGTCGTTACAATTCAGCATCAAGTGGTTATGGACCATTGCATGACTTTTGTTTGTTTCTTTATGCTTGGAAACTTGAATGAAGAATAATAATTCCATAGTGTGCTTTCAAATTCAAATCTGTTTTTGGTAAGATGACATAGAGATATTAGAAACTTTTATTTTAGTTTATAATGCATGATTTTGAAATAGCTAGGCGATTTGGATTTTGAACTCCAATTGTTTTCGCACATGAAGTACTTAAATCCTTCACATGTCAAAAGCTAAATCTTCCAAATGTCATTAATTTGGATTCTGAAATACTTAGTCTCTAAAGCTAAACCATATTCTTATATCTTAAGAAATTCCTTATATATCAATAGAAGAAATATTATCTTAAAAAAAGTTGATGTGTCATCGCCAAAGAGCTTGATGATAAAAATATATTATATCCGAAAAATTAATCCTATGTTTTCAAAACTTTGGAAATATATTTTTTACGATGAGACAATAACATTTATATAATTGGAAAATATTTAACAATAGTAACATGATTTTCTTTTTATCAAGACTAGGTTTTGAATCCACGCTACGCGTGAGTTTATTTAATATATTTAGATGAAATTATATATAATTGATGACAATTATAAAATATTAACTTCTGAAAATTTTAAGTTATTATTTAGACAATAATTTAATAAGAAAATCTTTAGTTAAGAAAATTTGATCAAAAGAATCATGAACTAGTTTTGATCATTCATATTCAATTGAACACCACCACTTATGGCTTCGTATTTTTTTCATTTACTTTTCATATTCTTTCTCGTCATCTTCATTTTCAGTTTTGCATGGTAATTGTAATCATTACTTTTATCGTTGCGTTTTCGTTATACTTCTATTTTTTTTTTCTTGTCTGATTTCCCGCTTTCTTCCACTGGATAATCATTGAGAACATTATTGTTTTAAATTACCACATAACTTCCGTCCGATTCTTCATTATACTTTTATTCTTCCTCGTCTACGTATGCTTTCTCATTTTCTATCACTGAATAATCATTCAAAACCTTTTTGTTTTGAAATACTACACAACTTACTTTTTGTTGGAAATTATTGGAAATTTTATTATTGTCTAAAGTAAAGAACAGAAAATCAATTGTATATGTAATCTAAATTGTTGGAAATTTTATTATCGTTTAAATATTAAAATGTTTAAATTCTCTAAAATAAAGAACCGAAATAAACCAAACTAAACTTTTAAATTTGGATGCCTGATAAATCAAGCTTCTTGTTCATTTTTAAAATTTTGTAAAAGCTAAGAACTTTTTAAAATTTTAAATATTATAATATTTAAAAACTTTTAAATTTTTTTATTTGCTCATATAAAACATCAGATTAAACCGAATAAATTTTTAGAATTAGACGCTTGATAAATCAAGCTTTCCTGCTTATTCATTGTTGGAAGCATATTAGTCTTATTTATAATGGTGTTGAACTATTATCTAAAACTTTTCTAGCCGATGTGAGACGTTATATATATGTCTTTTATTTTCATAGATTTAAAATTTTTGATTTTCTAAAAAAACTTAATAATATAGAAAACTATATTTTCAAAAATGTTAATAAATGAAATGTCTAATTCCTATTGGTTGTTTTAAATACTATGTGCACACCTTAAGCAAAAATGTTAATTAGTGATATGTCTAATTTCTATTGGTGGTTTAAAATCCCATGTGGACAGCCTTAGGAGCTTTTAGCTCCTACTTTTATTAGTATTGATTCAATAATATGTTTGATTTCCTTTAATTTTGATATTTGTTCTTCTGACTATATTCTTACTATATTCTGAAAGTATTCTTTTGTAAGTGTTTCTCTCAAAATTTTTACCACAAGACTGAAGCCTTACTAACATAGAAAGAATTTCAAATGAAGCATCATTTGTTGGTTTTTAGTTTTGAACAACTTATAAAATAAAATTAAAAATTTGTTGTTTTGTTTGATATTTGAATCAATAAAATTAAGTAGAGCACAAACGAGATGTGATTACACAAGTCTGAGATAAATGTAATTTTTTCTTTGTCCAAAAAAAAATGAACACTTACCTAATAGGCTAATACCATACTTCTAATATTGGTGGATCATAAGTTTAATACAATAGTGGTGCTTTTCTTGGTCATAGAGTTTAAAGCTTTAGTGCGCTCTTTCTGCCCTCGAGTTGCTTGCTTATTTTAAATATGGATTGATGTCATTTGCTTAAGTTGGAGGAGTAATTGCATCATGTCGTTGCGCTGTTTCGGCCAGCATAGCTAGTGCTTGAACCCTTATGGGCAACATCTCTATCATGTCGTTGAAATTATTGTTACTTTATAGCTTCAAAATTGAGAACCTTGAGCTATAATACCAATGATTTTGTTTATTATTCTTCTAGTTTATCATATTGTACTTGAACTTATAGGATTTGTTTCATTTTCCTTCTTTCTCTGTTGATGTTAATTGTGATTTCTATTAAGCATTATTTCGAAGACTTGGTATGCAAGAGGTTTGAACTATTTGAACTAAAACATCTGTTGATTTCTCAAAATACTCGACGTTTTAGAGACATCAAAACCATGTAAATGCTCAACTTTTAAAAAATCCAAACATCTGTATACGTCTCAATCAAATTCATCTCATACTTAGCTAAGCCTATTTCTTGATTCTTGAAAAGCTAACATGGTCGTTAATCGATTCTTACTTCTCACTTGATTATGCTCTTTGATGTTCAATTTGAAATAATGAGATGCGTGCTAGATCTACAGACTTGTATGACATTTATGTATGTGTGATGCTTAATATAGAGAGAAGAGTATAAAGAAGAGACGACACAAGAGATTTGTTAAGGGGGTTCGAATAACCTACATCCACGGGACCAAGTCCAGAATCATTCACTAGAATAAGAATGCAAAAGTCACATTTGCCAATGGTATCTAGCACACTCTTGTGCCTACCACTCTTATCTACATGAACTAAAGGAACCACCACTCTTTGTCTTTTCCGACGAGTGTGAACCTCTACAAAAACCACCAACAGATTATCTATCTTGTTGGTGGGACGACACCACACACAACATGTGTGCTTCTCTCAATTTTAGGTCTAAGGTGCGTAACCTTCTTCTTGTTGCCACCACTTCCTTTTATACCTCTTAGAGTTCTCCACAAACCCTAGTTTCCACAAGCTTCTTTCTATTGTATTTTGGGTGTAAAAGCTTGTTTCTCTTTTTGTCAACTTGACTCATGCTTTTGTTCCTGTCGCACCTAACACAAGCATGCTCTCTGACATAGCCGCTCCACTGTTTGCTGCAACTTGAAGCTTTTCGCTCTGTTGCTCTGCAAAACCTCTTCATGATTCATCTCTTGTTTCCAGCTCTGTTACTACACAGCCACTAAAAGTTGTCTGCTCTGTTTGCATCTCTGTTGCACTTCAAGTTTACTCAACTGCTAAACACACTTCTGCTATGTTGAATGATGCAGCTGATACCTTCTTTATGCTCTGTTTCACTTTCAGATTTACTCAGCTGCTAATGGATGACTTGGCTGAGTTCTCACTTCTTGGATCTTCACAATAAGACTTCAAGGTTTAGCATGTCACTTCATTCCATGTGACTTCACATTGAGCTATCTTGGCTGTGGTAAATTCTCTGATTCTCTATATGAGGAATCATTGCGTCTGTGTCTGTAGCTGGTTACACATGCTCCAGCTTGATCACTGCTTCTGTGTCTCAACATATGTTTGTGTCAGACTTGTTCACTGCAACGTTCATTGCATCTGTGTCTGTACTTTCGGTTGTATCAGGTTTACCCATTGCTTCTTGATCATCTTTCTTGATTCTTATAACCAGTAACAACACCAATATACCTTCAATCTCTCCCTTTGTTATTGAGTTATAGAACTCAAGCTTTCTCTATTTTTGCACTTGATGATCTTCAAGCTTTCATGATGTAACTGAAACTTTGGCATCTTCATTACTTTGAGAGGATTCTGTCATTGTGATCTTCTCTCTTCTTTTTAATAGTTGCTCCTTTATGCCTTGTTGTCAGTCTTACAATTCTGTCAACACAATGTATCTTCAATCTCTCCCTTGTTGACTGAGTTGTAGGACTGATAAACGTTGATGATCTGCAACCTTTACATATCATGTTCTTGTTTCTTTTGGCATATCTGTTTCAATCAACTTCAATCTCGGTCAACACACAAATCAATCTCTCCCTTGTTGACTGAGTTGAAGAACTCTAGCTCTCTCTTAATCATAACCCATCAAGCTCATGATCTTGACCTGATCACATCTTCAATGAATATCAAACACCTCCAAGTGTTACCTGAACCACGACATAGCATAGCAGCAACAACAACTAGCATATGGGAGTAATTCAGAGAGTCTCTCTTTATAGCTCAGTTTGATATTCAACTTCATACAATGAAACCAACTCATCATCTTCAAACCTTGGATTTTGAATTTAACACCATCTTCTACATTTATCAAACATCTTCAAGTTGTGATAGCAACAATGACAAGCATAATAGCCCCAACAACTAGCAAATGGGAGGAAATACAAGAACTCTCCCTTTTTAGCGCAGTTTGATACTCAAGTAACCAATGACACAAAATCATCTTGCAAGGCAACCATAAAAACTCTCCCTGCTTGAGTGCATAACTATGGTAAAAAGTAACATATCAAGAGCATAGTCCAATGAAGAACTCATTAAGCATAATATTGATCCTCCTCTTGCTTTGGTGTTAAGAGTGCTTAGACTTGCCTGAACACTGCAGAAACTTCACACATACCAAAATCATAAAACCAGAACACGATATCAGCCATCAAACCATTGAGAATGAGTACTTGGTTACAATGACACAAATGAGAATAACTCAGAACTAGTTAACCCATCTTCAGAAATGTACTGCTGTCGCCAATAAGAACATGATCAAAGCCTGCCGTACGTACATGACAGCTAATTTCTGCAGACAAAAGCACAAACCAGTTCTGAGCCTAGAACACTTCCTTGAGAACACAATTGTCAAACATCTTAAATTCTCTTTGAACCTCATGAATCTTAACTTGATCAGAACCTCATTAGCACTAGCAAGCATTGTGTTTCATTTCAAGTGCAGGCCTTTGAACTATGGAAACCAAAACTGATCAGAAGCAGTAACATGATCATTAAAATAATACCTTTGTAGTTGCAGCGGAAACATAGACAATTCTTTCGAACCATGATTAGACAATTCTCTCGAACCATGATGATCTTGTGAAATGTAGCACTGACTGAATAGCCTTAACTTCTGTCTTTGTTTCTGCAGACTAGCTTGTTTAAGTAGTCTTAATCGAAAACTGTTTTTCATCCTTGCAAATATAGGCTTCAAAACGCTCTTCTTTACTAAGTCAGATCAGAGATCCATATACTGTACTTCATTAAGTAGAGGTATCTTCCATAACAACCAGTTACAATACAGATCACACCCATGCTTTTCTTGAAACTCCTCCTGAACCTCAAGCAATATACCAAACCAGAGATTTGGTACAAAACCACACGCACACAACACTTGCTTGCAACACCTAACAAGACATCATGACCATAATATCAACCACGTGTGCACACCGACTTTAACCAGAATTCTATACTTTAGCTTAAGAGCAACGTTGAGATAAATTCAGGTGAACATACCTTGAGGTAACCTTTAAACAACATCTTTTGATCCCAATAGTGAACCAGTGAATAAGACAGATGATTGCAGCTTATGTACTAGTTGTTGTCAATATTTGGAACAACCTTCTTCAACATACATAAGAAGAACCTCATATAAAATCCTCAGATTTAAAAACGAGAGTAGCAACAACTTCTTGAATTTTAAAACTAATGTCCCAACTTTCATTGACAAGACACTTCAGCTTCCTGGGTTACAACTTAACCGATGTTACTCAACTCTGAGTATTCTACCTCAGATTGATCCCGACCAGCATCTCCTTGCAGATGTCACTTAAGCTAACCTTGCAGAGCTGAACCAGAGTTACACAACTCTGAGTTTTCTTTATCATATTGATCCCGACCAAGAGTTCACTTCTCTCCCAGAGTAACTCGTCGCAAATGTTCTTCTTTCAATGGCTTCTCTCACTTAGCTTATCTTCAATTCCTGCAGCATTTCTCTTTGCAAAAAGCCAGACATACCATAGCACAAACTCAGACTACAGAACAAACTATCACCTTCAGCAGCTTCAAAACCTCCCTTACTAAAAAGCTTCAGAGAACCATAAGACTTTTCAACAGAAAAATATGGGTTTCACATCTCCATAGTAACACTTCTCTCGTGACCTTAACTCCCAGCAGAGATTAATTCCTTGTAATCATATTCCGATCATGCAGAAGATTTTACTTACATTGTCATAGCTTTGAGATAGTGACATAGAAGTGAATGTCTGCCTTGAACACTTCAGACTTTGGTGCAAGATATTCACTTCAGATCATACTACTTTGCACACTTCTTCACAATCAACTTCATATTACTCACTGAAGGATCTTAATACTTTGATTGTGATTACCAGGACCTAGGAACATTAAGAACTTCTGTTTCTTTTTTCAACCATGAGGTCTTCAACTGAGCTTCTTCCCCTGCCTTGATGCAGAGCATAGACGAGATAACAAAACAGCCCAGAAAAATCCAAAAAGTTGTGAGATGATCAAGGACAGCAATAAGAAGCCACAGGAGAAAGCGGATCACAATTTGAGTTTACGGATTGAAAGTTAAGACCAAATTTCCAAAGCATATTGATAACTCTCTAATTTACATGTTTTAGACACCTTTTTTTGTCCATATTTTGCATTATATATACCCTAACCTTAGCATTTTTAGGTATATTAACTGTAGGAATTTGCATTTAGGCCATTTAGGGTGCTGCATTCTTGCATTTGTGCATTTTGGATGAAGCAGGTGCTTTAGAGCCTAAAATTGGGGAAAACAAGGTGAAACCCGAGCATATACCCAAAGGAGCTATTGTGTAAGAAGAACAGTCCAAACCTCAACCGATCGAAGAGTATCCAAGAGCAGGAAGAACAACCCCGAAGACCTACCTGAGGAACAACCCCGACCATATCCTTAGCACCGCCTCGAGCAGACCCTCGGGTAGGACTGGGCAGCTAGGTTAAAAGGGTTTCCATATATAAACCCTCCTCTTCTTCCTCTCGCCCTAGCACGCCGCAGACACTCAGAACAGAGAGCGAGAGCTTCTGAGAGAGAGACTGAGCGATTCAAACACTTTTTCCACTTTGTTAGGATTCATTTTTATTTCTTTTCGCAACTCTTTCTAGTTTTCAATTATGTACTCTTTTACTTTTATTCTATTTTCAATGCAATGCAATTTTCGTTTATTTGTGTTTTTTTGTTTTCCACTATGAGATCTGAGTAGCGAAATAAAGTTTCTAGGGATGGGATAGACAAATATGTGTTCTTGATCGGTTAGGATGTCTTAGCTTGATTGTTAATGTTACTCCCTCCGTTCTAATTTAGTTGTCGTTCTAGGATTTATTTTTGTTTCATATTAGTTGTCGTTTTAGATTTTCAATGCAGATGTTTGATGAATATTCCAATCTTATTCCTGCTGCTTTAAAGTTTCAACCAATGAAAAAATTATAAAATATATTAATGAAGGGCAAAACATAAAATTTAATAGTTTCCTTAATTTGTGTGCAAAAACCTTAAACGACAGTTAAATTAGAACGGAGGGAGTATATGAATTCCTTTCTAGATTGGTGTTCTTAATGTTTTTTCAGGCCGAGAGGTTAAAACTAGATCTAGGGTGTTTTACCATCGAGAGATGTTGTTGAAATGCTTGAATCAGTCAATGCTAGAGATTTACTTACTTAGCCTAAGAGATTAGATGTGTAATGAGTTTATTGACAATAATGAATCGGTTTGTAATGCCTGCTTGGTCATGTTTCTCCAACGAGAGTTGGGTAGGGGAGTGACCAAGGTTGATTGTTTCTATCACGAGAGTGTTTTAGCAAGATTTCAGAGATTCATTGTCTAGGGAATATTTGCTTGAGGCATGTAGGATATCCCATATTGGTCAGGAACACTTTGGAGTCGATTACCCCATCCTTAGGAGCTTTCTTATCTTGATTGTTTAACTTATTTCCATAACTCGACCCTTTACCCAAACTGGTACTTGATCACCAGCTTCGTGTATACCAGGCCTGGCTCAATATATTACTGGGCCCTGTGCTATGTTGAAGATTATATAAAGTTATAGGCTTAGATATTTGATAAGTTAAAAAAATGGACCCTATTTTGCAATTATCTAAGCATTTAGGACCCTAAAATGTAAAGAAAAAACAGTCAAAAAGCGGGACCCGGTGCACTTTCACACCCCCGCACACCCCCTAGAGCCGGGCCTGGTGTATACCTTGAGATGTTCATCCTTGACTTCTTTAATCGATCACTCCACCTGATCCTGTACTCTCGAATGCTTGCATCGAGTGATTAGGTCGTGTGGTTCTTGTCTTTTTATTTACTTTAGCTTATTTTAGGATTGTTAGATTAAACCCCAATTATTGATTGGCTTGACTTGCTTGTCTCTGATCATATCTTATCTTCTAGCATAACAACCATTTGGATTGATAACCCTTTGTACTACAACTGCATAGGGAATTGATACCCTGGGTGAAAATCCTGTTATCAATTTGGCATCGTTGCCATTTGGTTGTATTTTATTTGCTACGTTTAAGATTTCAGTAATTGCTAGATCAAGTTCTTTTCTATTTTTTGGTTCGGAACTAACTTGTTTACTTTCGTGTTTGTTTGTTTTGCATTTCAGGTACAACCCGAGTACCCACCCGACCCGTCACTCGATCACATGGATCGGGTAGACCTTTGTGTACTCACTCGGTTCACTGATTGTGCATGCAAACGCGATCCAAGGGTAGCCAACACTTGAGTCCTTTCATCGATAACATCTACAGACCAAGGTTTCTCCGTCAACAACAAGTACCACAATTGCAACCAACAACAATTGAGGAGGTCATGAATAATTAGAATGGTCCACCAGTTTCTCAAGAAAGGACCAACATAGGAGCAGGAGATGCTCCATCTACTCACACTCAAAGACATGGCATTGTGCCATCTGTTGTTCAAAACAACAACTTTGAGATCAAGAGTAGTCTCATCCAGATGATACAGAGCAACAAGTTCCATGGAGTGCCAATGGAGGACCCATTGAACCATCTGGATGAGTTTGATAGGCTCTATAGCCTAACGAAGATTAATAGAGTTAGGGAAGATGGAATTAAACTTCGTCTTTTCCCATTTTCTTTGGGAGACAAAGCACACATCTGGGAGAAATCACTTCCTCATGAGTCCATCACCACTTGGGAAGCATGCAAAAAGGCGTTTCTAGCCAAATTCTTCTCCAACTCCAGAACCGCAAGACTGCAAAATGACATCTCCAGCTTTGTTCAGAAAAGCAATGAGACGTTCAATGAAGCTTGGGAACGTTTCAAGGGATACACAAGCAGATGCCCGCACCATGGATTCAGCAATGCTTCGTTGCTAAGTACACTATACCGAGTAGTAGTCCCTAAGATACGGATGTTGCTGGACACCGCTAGTAATGGTAATTTCCTCAACAAGGATGTTGATGAAGATTAGGATCTAGTAGAGAACTTAGCCCATTCTGATGGGCATTACAATGAGGAGTATGATCGCACTATCCGATCTTCTGGAGAGGATGATGCCAAGTACTAGAGAGACATGAAAGCCCTCAATGACAAATTGGACAAGCTCCTCAACCAGCAGCAACATGTCCATTCCATCTCAGAGGAAGACCAGTTTCATCAACAAGATGGGGAGAGTGCTCAGCTAGAGGATGTGAACTATATCAACAATCACGGAGGTTACAATAAACGTTACAACAACTACAAACCGAACCTTAATCTCTCCTACCGTAACCCGAATGTAGTAAATCCTCAAGACCAGATCTACCCTTCTGCAGTCCAAGGCAACCAAGGCCAGCAAAAGCCTTTTGTCCAATACAATCAAGGCTATGCTCCTAAGCAGCAGTACTCTGGCAATTACCACCACCCAATTGCACCACCTAGATTCCCACAACATCAAGGACCGCAGAACCAATCTCAAGACGCAGACCTACGAGGACTAATTCAGCAGATGATACAAAGTCAAGTCTCAGCTGCAATGGACAATGCAAAATGGTTCGCGGAGATGAGCAACAATATCGATTCTGGGGACAATGACCTGACCGCCAAGTATGACTCCCTCAATACTAAGTTGAAATACCTATAAGGCCAACTAATGTAGGGAGTAGAACGAGTAAATCGAGAAGTCAAACTTTGATAGTAAAAGCTTGAAGACTCGAGCTAAGATCTCGATGACTTGTGCAAGAAGAAACGAGATTCGAAGACTTGTGTTAAGAAGAGATATCTTCTGTATAATAAAATATTCAAGACCGTCTTACAAAGAAGCAAACAAAACACTTAAATAGAGAAGAGGACAAAGCCGTTAACCCTAATTAGATAATCTAGAAACATATATAGCATATCATAGTAAAAGGAAATACGTAATAAAAGGAAAATCCAAAGCACCAACAAAAAGTAAAGGTTGAGAAGAAGCTTCTAGATGCTACATCACCAACATAACACCCAACCACCTCCAAAACTCAACCAGCTTCCAGGTAAAGCTGTTCAGAAGCCAAAAGATTATGCTACTGCCCAGGCCATCTTTCTAGAAGATGTTGATGACAACCTCACTGAGGACAGCGATGTTTAAGATGGGGAGGATATGGATCACTATGGGATGTATGAGCACCAGTACTACATATTCGAGTATGAAATCGATTCTTCACCCGAGGAGGCTGATCGAGTTGATGACCGAGCACCGGTTCGAGAATCACAAACCAATGCACCACCCAAGGCTGAACCCGATGACATACTGAAACATGGTTATTTTTATGGTGGTGAATGATGATGGATGTAAGCAATGGTGATATGAATGGAATGATGGATGGGTGTTTCAATTCCCCTTATGCTATTGCAGTACAAGAGGTATCAATCCTATCTGAGTGTTTGTGAACAGTTAAGATGTGCATATGAATCTAAGTTAAGACAAATGTAAAGATTGCTTGTCACTAACAATCCTAAAATGATAATGTAAAATGCAGAAAATAAACTACAAGGACCAAGAACTAAATGCAAATGAAACTGAATGATTGAAACAGTAATGAAGCAAGAACAAAAATAGAAACTACTACTAATGAACTAATGCAAGACAATCAATGAACTGAAAACTAAATGTATGCAACAGGAATGAAACAGGAATGAGACAGGAATGAAATGCAAAACATAAACCAGAGTTCTGGGGATGAACTCGAGCAAGCACTCGACCGAGTGTAGGTCGAGTGGGAGGTCGAGTTGACTAAATCCGGAAAACAGAGCAACACAATAAAAACAGAGCAATGCAAATACGAATCAATCACAAGCAAGCAAGAGGGTTAAGACTTTAAAATCAATAAACAAAGAAGGTCCTGAGGATGGATTCATGGGATGAACTAATCATTGTGGTTATCTAACTTGGTCAACAAATCTCAAGCAAACTTTGAGCTAACCTCTAGACATATGAATCTAAGACAAGTTTCTCCCACTCTCATGGTCAAGAAACAATAAAACCTATGCAATTCTAGACTTGTTCTCACACAGTAAAGAATCTACACAAGCAGGCATTAAGCAATACATCTCAAACCAAACAAGACCTCTAATCTCTTAGCAAGCCTAATGGTAAGCTCTAGATCTAGCCTTATCTATGCTTCTTAAACATTGGTGTGATGCTAAGGAGCTTGAAATCAGATCCTAACGTCTCAGTTCAGGATCAGCATTAAGAACATCTAGCCTAGAAGAGATCTACAACAATCAAGCTTGACCAAATCACACAAACCACAAGATCAACCCATCCTAACCATCCTCAAGATCCTAAGAAGACTACTCACAACAAGACATGATGAAACAAATCAAAAACCCAGAAAATATTGAAACTTGCATTATTAGAAAGATGAAACAAAGATCTTCAATATTAATCGAAGGATCAAACTCAAATTCTCATTATTAAGAAAGTTATGAAACTAACAATATTGAGGAATTTTGTCTTTTTCAAGTACAAGATCTAAGAAAAAATAAAAGTGCAAAAGGAATAATTCCCAAAAGGGTAAAAACTAGGTTTAGAGAATATCTAAAAAGCTGGACTCCTTTGGTGGCTGCAGGTACAAGGCTTTATATAGGAGGGGAGTGGAAGCCCTAAAAATAGAAAAAGTCAAAGTAGTCAACGGCTCGGTCAACTCGACCAGTGCTCGGTCGAGTGGCTGGTCGAGCTGGCTTCTCTCGTGCAATCTCCACTCGGTCGAGTCCTCCTCAGCACACGGTCGAGTGTCTGGTCGAGTGTGCGGTCGAGTTGGACTCTGGACCTTGGTTCTTCAGCCTTAACTCCCTTGTTTCCTCCTCATGATTGCTTCACATCTCTCCTCCATTGCTTGCAATCTCCTTAAGCTCCAAAATCACCTGTTTATGCATGAAAAGATGCAAATGCAATGCAACTAAACTCTAATGCATGATTAGTGCTAAAGCTACACAATAATGGCCTAAATGATTAGCAAAAGATGCAAAAGATGTGAATAAACTAAGGGAAAACAAGGTAAAATATATGAACATCAACACCCCCAAACTTAGTCTTTGCTTGCCCTCAAACAAATAAGCAAGACATAAGAAGGTAAGTGAGGTTTGAAAGGGGGATCTCAGCTCCTAAAGCTTGCAAATAGACCATCTAGAATCAATGTCCAAGTTACTAATACTATGATGCAAGTTGAATGAGCTGGAATAAAAGATTTTAGACAAGCATATCACAACCTTTATTGATTTGAGCCTTAGTTATCCACATGCATTCAAATCAACCATTTCCTTTAACATTCATTAATCAAGAACATGAATCAATTCTATGCAATGCTTAAACTCATTTGGCTTGGTAATAAAGGGTTTTGAGACAATGATGGTCTCTTTTTAGAGTGGGGCTTGTCAATATCAAGGTTCTCTCATGAAAATGGATTGAGCTTTAGAAGAATGCTAAAGGTAAGAACACCTAGACACATACAAGAATAAAACATTGTATACCCAAAGGTACCCAAAGTGTTTATCCTAGCAATCTAAACCCAAATGATCCTAGTGCTACCCTTTACTTCGTCTTTTCTCTTTAACCCTTTTCTCTTTTGGTTTTCAAGTCTTAGGAGATGTTTTCTTATTTGATCTTTCTAGTGGAATGGGGGATTCTTACTTATTTGCTATGGTTCTCTTTTCTTCTTATTCTTAAGACATATAAGCATTTTGCTAAATTTTTCTTTTCTTTCTTTTCTTTTCATAACTAGAACCATCTTAAACAACACTTTTCTTCCCATCCTTTCACTAGACTTTGCTTAAACACAATCTCCTCTTAAAGACTCTACCCTTTTTCTTTCTCTTTTCTTTCTTTTCTTTTCAAAACAGCCAAGTCCCAAACCCAACAAGTGAACCACCTAGTTCTATCTAGTTTGAAAAATGCAAACTAGAACTACACAAGGTCTTACTCTTGTCAGTTCAAACCTAACACTTTCTACCAAGCTCAATCCCAAAAATAGGCCTCACATACTCAAGAATCAACAAGGCTTGAAAGAAGGTTTGGTTTAGGGGTAGGGGAACTGATCTTAATGATTTAATCAGCTACTTGGATCAACAAGAGTGGTAAAAAGGAGAAAGATGATCCAAGTATGTATATGGTATCCATAAGTTTAAAGCAATGCACATATTGATAATTAAAAGTCAATATTTGGTTCTTATAAATAGGAAATGGTTTCAAATCTCAACATGCTTCAATTTAGACCAAATGCAATGCAAGAATTCAATGCTTGGTTCAATCTTATGCTTCTAACTACTCAACTAGCATCAAAGTACTAATAACTTGGGCATTGATCATAATCTAGTGAATGAAGCAAACTAACAAGGAAATAATCATCATAGATCCCTAATGCAAATATTATACAATTCTACATGAAACATGCTAAACAAGATCCTAATATGCAATGCAAACTACATGAACACTCTTTTTTATGAAGATTTTTTCAAAATTTTTCAAATTTTTATGGTTTTTCTATGCCTTAGATGCTTATGCAAGTGCTAACATGATGATGATAAAAATTTGAAATAAGAACACAAAACACAATGTCAAATGCTATCTCAAACCCTCCCCCAAACTTAAATCACACAGTCCTCTGTGTGAAAGAAATTGGATTGAGGATTCAAGATCAAAAACAAAACAAAGCACAACATGAAATGCAATGATATTTACAAGTGAAGGTGATGATGGTACCTTAGGGATTCTGGAAGAAGTTGTCCACATCCATCTGAATGCTGTCATAGGAGTAGTTGGGGTCAGGCTGGTGGCTTGGAGAAGGACTTTGGGGCAGCTCGATGACGGCGATCGACCGTGACTCGGTCGAGTGCGTGTCCGAGTGGGGGGGGGTCGAGCTGGACTGCGTGTCTCCATTACCTGTCCCTTCCTCTTCTATTCAGTCTCCTTTGCTTCCCTGATCATGAAAGTACCAAAGCAAAAATTAAAATACCAAAATTTCAAAGCAATATATACAGAGATACCTTAGGGACTTCCTCCCTAGTGAGCTTGTTTATAGTCACTAAGCTTGACTTTGGTTTCCTTTTTATCCTTGATTTAGATACCAAGGAGGTGATGAAATCCTCCCTGGAACCTCTTGGTCACTGTGAAGTTGATCCTTGATCACCTCACCCTTAGCACACAAACCATACTTCTTCTTGATTTTGAGCCTAGGTCTTGCTTTCCTCAAAGACCTCTTGTTCAGCTTGACTTGGAGATCCTTAACCATACTAGACAGCTCTTGAACTGACCTCTTAAGCTTCTCAACAGAATCTTCTTGAAGTGGGAGCTCAGTCTTAGGGTCTCCTTCATCCTTGAAAACCTTATGATCAACTCTCTCCTTGATAGTGAAAGGTTGATCATCAATGGTAGGCAGGTTGGTTGGGTTATAGATGTTGAACTTCATGACTGTATCCTCAACAATGTTCAAGGTCACAAGACCTTCCCTAACATCTATTACTGCTCCAACAGTGGCTAAAAATGGCCTTCCTAACAAGATTGGATCTTCAGGCTCCTTGTCCATCTCTATGACCACAAAATCAGTATGAACCCTTGCCTTCCCTATCTTGAGTGGGACATTCTCCAACCTTCCAACTACCTCTCTATTTGTCCCATCAGCTAGGCACACATGGAGTTTAGTGGATTTGAAATCAGTTCTCCCAAGCTTTTGAGCTAGGGAGTATGGCATCACACTTGTTGAAGCTCCCAAATCACAAAGGCATTGATTGTAGTGGAGGTAACTGATTGTGCAAGGCATATAGAATGGCCCTGGGTCCTTAAGCTTAAGTGGGATGATCACTCCTCCAAGGTTCTCAAGATCCTTCTCATCTTGAGCTTGAGCCTTCTTTACTGACAAATCAAGCAAAAAATTTCTATAGAGAGGATATGGTTCATACTGTTCCAAGGCAGGTCCTCTCTCCTCTTCTTGGTAAGCAATGATGATCTCTTGAATAGCCATCACTTCTTCCTTTTTCTCAACCAAAGCTTCTTCCTTCAAAACCCTTTCTTCCTCTTGTTGCTTAGCCAACATTTCCTTTTTCTCAATGATTTCCCTTAACTCCTTGATCCTTTGTGCTTTGAAACGCCTAGGGAATGGTAGTGGAGGCTTGTAAGCAGGAGGAATGTACTTAGCAGGCTTGACAGCTTTGGAGTCCCCAGCTCGATCGACCACTCGAGCATGCACTCGGTCGAGTGGCTGCTCGAGTTCCTGGTCGAGTTCTCCTGCGAGCTCCTGTTGCTTTGCAGAGATGTCACTTGGGGTTTCAGTAACTAATGAATTCCCCCAAACTTGGACTTCACTGTCCTCAGTGACTCCTTCCTCTTGAAATTGAATGGCTTTGGCTGTGAACTCCCTTGGATTTTGAACAGCTTTTCCAGGGAGTTGGTTGGGTTTTGGAGCTGAAGTAGATGCTATGTTACTCTCCATATACTTCACTCTTGAATTAAGACCCTCAAACTTCATATTCAGATCATTGTACTGTGATGTTAACCTTTGGTTCAGCTCAGCAAACTGCTTGGCTTCCTCAATCTTACCTTGTGTTTGCCCAATCAACAATTGTTGCATCATAGCTCTTAAGTCTTGTTCTTGGCCTTGGTTAGTCTGAAACCCTGGTGGGGGACACAACTGAGGCTGGAACACTTGATGTTGTTGTTTGGGGATGTAGGTTTGTTGATGTTGAGGCTGTTGAGGTGGATAGACTTGGTCTTAAGGATTAGCCACATTGGTACTCCTATAAGAGAGATTGTTATTCTTGAAACCTCCTTGGTTGTAGCCTTTGAATCCTCCTTGATTCTGCATGTAGCATAACTCAGCAAACTCAGTCTCCCCCTCTTGAACTTGAGCTTCTTCTTCACCAATGAAATGAATAGACTTGGACTGGCTAAGAAGAATCTTGTCAAGTTTCTCATTGACCATCTTCAAGTCCTTCTTATATTTGTCCTCTTGATCAGTTGAGGAGCTCCTTATGGTCATATCATAGTCCTCATTATAGTTGCCATCTGACTGAGCAAGATTCTCAACTAATTCCCAGCCTTCTTCCACATTCTTGTTGAGGAAATTTCCATTGGAGGCTGTATCAAGAAGCATCCTGAACTTTGGAAGCACTCCTCTATACAAGGTACTTAAGAGTGACTCATTGCTGAAACCATGATGAGGACATTGAGTCTGATATCCTTTGAACCTCTCCCATGCCTCACAAAAGGTCTCATTACTCCTTTGAGCAAATCCAGAGATCTCATTCCTCAATCTAGCTGTCCTAGCATTGGAGAAGAACTTGGCCAAGAAAGCCTTCTTGCATGCATCCCAAGTAGTGATTGCACCAGTAGGGAGTGTCTTTTCCCATAAATGAGCTTTGTCCCCAAGTGAGAAAGGGAACAACCTCAGCTTAAAACCATCCTCACTTACACCATTGATCCTTGTAAGGCTGCATATCCTGTCAAACTCATCAAGGTGATCAAGTGGGTCCTCCATTGGCAATCCATGGAATTTATTGGCCTGAATCATGGAGATCAAGCCACTCTTGATCTCAAAGTTGTTGTTGGCAACAGTTGGAGGCACAATTCCAGCCCTTTGGTTGTGAGTGTTGGGTGCATCTCCAGCACCAATGTTCCTTGGTCTCTGAACCTGATCCTGATGATCCATAGCTACTATAACCTCTTGTTGTTCCTGAACAACTCTCCTTTGCTTAGTTCCCAAACCCTTTGTCACCTTGTGGATGTTGTCAATATGCTTGAGAAGATGGTCCTTTCCTTTAGACCTTGTGTGCATCAACAAACACAAACGATTTTTGCCAGGCACACGACTGAGCACAGGCTCTTGTTGGTGATCAAGTCGACTGGAAACTGATGGTTATAGAGATCCGGCGTCTGGCTCGAGCAGGTGCGCAATCACTACTCGGTCGAATGGTGGTCGAGTGACTGGTCGAGTGGTACCTGAAATGGAACTTCAACCCAGAAACAGAAGATTCAAGTACAGAAACCTCACAAGTGTTTAAAGGAACTTAATCTTAGACTAATATGGATCCTAAATGTCACAAAAACACACTCAAATGGGCAACGACGCCAAATTGAAACAAGGTTATTTTTTATGGTGGTGAATGATGATGGATGTAAGCAATGGTGATATGAATGGAATGATGGATGGGTGTTTCAATTCCCCTTATGTTATTGCAGTACAAGAGGTATCAATCCTATCTGAGTGTTTGTGAACAGTTAAGATGTGCATATGAATCTAAGTTAAGACAAATGTAAAGATTGCTTTTCACTAACAATCCTAAAATGATAATGTAAAATGCAGAAAATAAACTACAAGAACCAAGAACTAAATGCAAATGAAACTGAATAATTGAAACAGTAATGAAGCAAGAACAGAAATAGAAACTACTACTAATGAACTAATGCAAGACAATCAATGAACTGAAAACTAAATGTATGCAACAGGAATGAAACAGGAATGAGACAGGAATGAAATGCAAAACATAAACCAGAGTTCTGGGGATGAACTCGAGCAAGCACTCGACCGAGTGTAGGTCGAGTGGGAGGTCGAGTTGGCTAAATCCGGAAAACAGAGCAACACAATAAAAATAGAGCAATGCAAATACGAATCAATCACAAGCAAGCAACAAGGTTAAGACTTTAAAATCAATAAACAAAGAAGGTCATGAGGATGGATTCATGGGATGAACTAATCATTGTGGTTATCTAACTTGGTCAACAAATCTCAAGCAAACTTTGAGCTAACCTCTAGACATATGAATCTAAGACAAGTTTCTCCCACTCTCATGGTCAAGAAACAATCAAACCTATGCAATTCTAGACTTGTTCTCACACAGTAAAGAATCTACACAAGCAGGCATTAAGCAATACATCTCAAACCAAACAAGACCTCTAATCTCTTAGCAAGCCTAATGGTAAGCTCTAGATCTAGCCTTATCTATGCTTCTTAAACATTGGTGTGATGCTAAGGAGCTTGAAATCAGATCCTAACCTCTCAGTTCAGGATCAGCATTAAGAACATCTAGCCTAGAAGAGATCTACAACAATCAAGCTTGACCAAATCACACAAACCACAAGATCAACCCATCCTAACCATCCTCAAGTCCTAAGAAGACTACTCATAACAAGACATGATGAAACAAATCAAAAACCCAGAAAATATTGAAACTTGCATTATTAGAAAGATGAAACAAAGATCTTCAATATTAATCGAAGGATCAAACTCAAATTCTCAATATTAAGAAAGTTATGAAACTAACAATATTGAGGAATTTTGTCTTTTTCAAGTACAAGATCTAAGAAAAAATAAAAGTGCAAAAGGAATAATTCCCAGAAGGGTAAAAACTAGGTTTAGAGAATATCTAAAAAGCTGGACTCCTTTGGTGGCTGCAGGTACAAGGCTTTATATAGGAGGGGAGTGGAAGCCCTAAAAATAGAAAAAGTCAAAGTAGTCAACGGCTCGGTCAACTCGACCAGTGCTCGGTCGAGTGGCTGGTCGAGCTGGCTTCTCTCGTGCAATCTCCACTCGGTCGAGTCCTCCTCAGCACACGGTCGAGTGTCTGGTCGAGTGTGCGGTCGAGTTGGACTCTTGACCTTGGTTCTTCAGCCTTAACTCCCTTGTTTCCTCCTCATGATTGCTTCACATCTCTCCTCCATTGCTTCCATACTCCTTAAGCTCCAAAATCACCTGTTTATGCATGAAAAGATGCAAATGCAATGCAACTAAACTCTAATGCATGATTAGTGCTAAAGCTACACAATAATGGCCTAAATGATTAGCAAAAGATGCAAAAGATGTGAATAAACTAAGGGAAAACAAGGTAAAATATATGAACATCACATACCCTAGTATCGTGATCGGATGATCCATCGGGTAGATGTTTAAATCACAGAACAACCTCAACTGCCTGCAGTTGAGGAAAGGGAATTAGAGGAAAGATTCAGAGCGGCTCTTGACATCCAATTAGAGGCGCTTGTAGAGCGTATGTCTAAACGAAAAGCCCCACCTCCTAAGCTCTTGCCACCACACGCGCTTCGAGAGGAAATCATCAAGGAGGCAGCTCAGCTGGAGATTGAAGTAAAGGAAGCTGTTAAAGAGATTGGAAATGCAATTCTGAGGAGTGGAGTGTGTTTAGATCCTGAACTGCGAATTGATGAGTAATTGGAGGATCCCGGCTCTTTTACATTGCCATGTTCAATAGGTCTTCGGATTTTCAACAACTGCTTGTGTGATTTGGGAGCTTGGGTCAGCATCATGCCACTTTCAGTTGCCAACAAGATGGGTTTCCGCAGTTTTAAACCAAGTAGCCTATATTTGGTTCTAGCTGATAGAACAATCAGACATCCCTTTGGTATCCTGGAAAACTTGCCTCTCAGGATTAGAAGAGTGGAAGTTCCTACGGATTTCATGATCCTTGATATGGATAAGGAACCAGACGACCCACTGATCCTAGGAAGACCATTCATGGCAATAGTAGGAGCAGTAATAGATGTGAAAAAGGGAAGATCATCATTGAGCATGGAGAGCACTTCAAAATGGAATTTGGCATCAAGAAAGGAGTTAAAAAGCCAACCATTGATGGTTAAGTTTTCTCCACCCAGACAAAACCCAGAGGAATTAAGCATCACCAAGAAGCTGACAATACATTTGCTGTGAAACCGGGACAAGACCAGGAAAATCGGTTGAACCAGTCCGTTTCAGTGGAGAGGATTCCAAAACCTCTCCCTCCTAAAAACCATGCTTGAAGAGCATGAAGAGTCAAGCTTAGTGACTTAAAACAAGCTCACTTGGGAGGGAGTCCCAAAGGTATCCTTTATTTTCTTTTAATTTCATTTTATTTATTTTGTCTTGTTTAATTTGGTTTTCGCAATTTTTTATTGTTTCTATAAGTTTACATATATTTATATATTAAAAAAAAACAAGAGGAAAAAGGAAATTCAGGGAGCCCGTGGCTATACCCGAATCCGTATCCGACGCGCCTGATCGTGTTCCCACACGGGTGGCGAGTGGAGTCCAAATTCCACAAAACCCTAGCCCACTCTCGGTGAAGTCCAAGTAGCCGATCTTCTCTATTTAAGGAGCCTCAACTCCCCAAATTCATAAATCCATAAGTTTTCTCTAAACCCTAAAACTTTTTGTCTTCCAAACTTCTTCTCTCTCCCTAGAAATCAAGTTTTTCAATATTGGTGAACTAACCCTATTAATCTCGGCTTAGTTTCTGTTTTTACCTTCAAGGATTCACAAATGGCTCCCAAGATGAAAACTTACCAAAAGAAGGAGACAAGATCAACCTCCGCTGCTACTAGAACCGGAGATGACACCGTGGATGCTCGCGATTCCCAAGGAGGGGGAGACGCTTCGAATTCCCAACCGTTGGCTGGACATTTCTAATCCCTAATCTGATGCTCAACCCGATCCGTCACCCGAACAGGTGCTTGAGCAACCGATCGTGCAGACCCTCGAGTTCGCTCACTAAGCCTGGTGGTGAGTGCTGTCCGCAGATCTCCTCGACGTAGGGACCTGTCTACGTTCGAGAGAACCGTCACTGACCCAATGGTGGTAGATTCAGATGCCGATGGAGGAGAACCGGAGGAGAACCAAATCTCACGGTTGAGAAGCAGAGCCGCGATTGCAAGAGGGAAGAGACCAGCTTCTAAAAAAGCTGAGGAGGTAGCTGAGAGGGCGGCGGAAGAAGAAGATCGAGATAAGGAGGGTGAGAGTCATGACCACGAAGAGGAGCAAAGAGAGCGCACCCGGTTGGCATCGAGGAGGCTGAAGCAAAGAGAGGTGGAGACTCCGGCCAAGCTCTTCAAGGTCCTCCGCAAGATGAGCTTTGTTGGTACCCGCTACCCCCACCACGAAACAATGAAGCAGTTGGGAATAGCTAGAGACGTCGAGTTTCTCTTTGATATGATGCGAGCTAACCTCGAAGCCTATGAGGAGGAGACGGTTCACTTTCTTTCCACACTACGGTTACATTTTTTCGAAGACCACCCGACCCTACTACCCGATGGGGGGATCGGGTTCATCACTTTCTCCGTGTGCAATAAGGAATACCGACTTACCTTCAAGGAGATGGAGGAGCTGTATGGTTTCAAGGCTGGTAGTGGAGAAAACATGGAGGTGAGCAAGGAGGAGATGAAATCCCTATGGCTGACAATAGGTGATAAGCTCCCCTACAAGTCCACAAGCTCGAAATCTGTTCAAATAAGGAGTCCCTAGCCTGCACTCTATTTGCTAGGAAGGAAACTGGGAATGTGAATGATCATGAGCTCCAACTGCCAGACATAGCCTTGTGTGTAATATTGGTTAATGCTAGGGATGGTAGACCGCTAGTAGGGGATGTTGCGGACACTAGCTTGGTTTTTGTCCTGCTTGATCAGATCTTGTATCTGAAATCCTGGGCAATGAAAACCAAGAGGCGAGAGGGAGCTGGAGCGATCTCCATAGGAGGTTTGGTCACACCAATTTTGGTAGCTTGTGATGTGTCCTTGAAGAGAGTGGTACATGAGCCGAGATGGCTGGACATCGACTACCTCACATTGGCGAGATTCTTGGCTTATGAGAAGCCGAATGATAGGTTGCTCTTCAAGTTCGTTCATCCAAAAGTTGGACCTGCTCAAATGATTCTGCCCAACGTCTTGTGCACAAAGATCCGACTAGGGGAAAACATAGACTTCATGCCACCGATGGAGGAGCTGTACAACCCTGAGGGGGAATCCGAAGCTGAAGAGAGAGAGACAACAGGGCAAGGACAGGGAGACAACTCAGAGGACTATGATTTTGAGGAGTATGTTTGCTCTCAAAGGCAACCAGTTGGGGTGAGAGAAACTCACAAGAGGATCAGATGGTTGAAGAGGATGAACAAGTTCCTAGCTAGGAAAGTAAGGGACCTTACCGGCACAGTGAAGGTGATGGGAGGACAGATCAGGGAGTTGCAAGACAAGGCAAGCTGTGCTTCAGCTCCTACTTAAGCCTATGCACCCACATGGATGGGGAGGAGCGGACCACTAGGAGGAATCCAAGGATTGGCACCTCTAGAGCCTCATAGGGTGTCATCCTACAAACCCCAAGCAGAGGAAGTTGTCACAAGACCCAATAGGTCACGGAGAAGCCATTCGGATGCCTACCCGACGCGTCACCTGACAGGGTACACGATGTCATACCTGATGCCTCCATCGAGCACACATTCGGGTGATCACTCGGGTCCTTTCCCTCAGACCTATCAAATGTCGTATCCAATGCCTTACTCGATGCACCCTGCGAGCAGCTACATGGGTGACCATTCCGGACCTCTCCCACCATACCCGTTGTACTACCCGATGAGCTACGCGATGCCTTACCTGATCAACCCCTTGGATGCTGGTCCGAGCAAGTCGTCTGTGCACATAATCGAGCTCTCTAATGAGTGAATCCCTACGCCTGTTGAAGCCGGGTGATGATCCTGGGTACACATTGGCGAGCATGGAGGCTGCCACAACCTCCTTCTTCACCAACCCATGAGGTACCACATTCATCCAACTCATTGTTTATACCATCGCATTTTATTTTGTTTCATTTTGTGTGATTCTTAGACTTATTTTTCAGACTTTTATTTACACAAGGGACGTAATATAAGTTTGGGGGAGGGTCTGAGAATGTATATGAAACAAGTTATTTTGTTATGTGTGGTGAATGATGGTGGATGTATACAAAGATGATATATGAATGGAATGATGGATGGGTGTTTCAATTCCCCTTATGCTATTGCAGTACAAGAGGTATCAATCCTAAATGAGTGTTTGTGAACAGATAAGATGTGCATATGAATCTAAGTTAAGACAAATGTAATGATTGTTTGTCACTAACAATCCTAAGATGGAAATGTAAAGATGCAGAAAGTAAACTACAAGAACCAAGAACTAAATGCAAATGAAACTGAATGATTGAAACTGTAATGAAGCAAGAACAGAAATAGAAACTACTACTAATAAACTAATGCAAGACAATTAATGAACTAAAAGCTAAATGAATGCAACTGGAATGAAACAGGAATGAAACAAGACAAGAACAAATCATAAACCAGAGTTCTGGGGATGAACTCGAGCAAGCACTCGACCGAGTGTAGGTCGAGTGGGAGGTCGAGCTAGTTCAATCCGGAAAACAGAGCAACACAACAAAAACAGAGCAATACTAAAACCAATCAAACAACAAGCAAGCTACAAGATTAAGACTTAGAAATCAATAAACAAAGAAGGTTCCTGAGGATGGATTCATGGGAAGAACTAATCATTGTGGTCATCTAACTTGGTCAACAAATCTCAAGCAAACTTTGAGCTAATCTCTAGACATATAAATCTAAGACAAATTTCTCCCACTCTCATGGTCAAGAAACAATCAAACCTATGCAATTCTAGACTTGTTCTCACACAGTAAAGAATCTACACAAGCAGGCATTAAGCAATACATCTCAAACCAAACAAGACCTCTAATCTCTTAGCAAGCCTAATGGTAAGCTCTAGATCTAGCCTTATCTATGCTCCTTAAACATTGGTGTGATGCTAAGGAGCTTGAAATCAGATCCTAACCTCTCAGTTCAAGATCAGCCTTAAGAACATCTAGCCTAGAAGAGATCTACAACAATCAAGCTTGACCAAATCACATAAACCACAAGATGAATCCTTCCTAACCCATCCTCAAGATCCTAAAAAGACTACTCACAACAAGACATGATGAAACAAATCAAAAACCCAGAAAATATTGAAACTTGCATCATTAGAAAGATAAAACTGAGATCTTTAATATTAATCAAAGGATGAAACTCAAATTCTCAATATTAAGAAAGTTATTGAACCAACAATATTGAAGAATCTAAGAGTTTTCTTAAAGAAGTACAAAATCTAATAAAATGCAAAAGGAATAATGCTAAAAAAGGTAAAACTAGGTTTTTGGGAATATCTAAAAGTCTGGACGCTTTGGTGGATGCAGGTACAAGGTCTTATATAGTGGGGAAGTGGAAGCCCTAAAAATAGAAAAAGTCAAAGCGGTCAACGGCTCGGTCAACTCGACCTGTGCTCGGTCGAGCTAGGGGTCGAGCTGGCTTCTCACGTGCAATCTCCACTCGGTCGAGTCCTCCTCAGCACACGGTCGAGTGTCTGGTCGAGTGCGGGGTCGAGTTGGACTCTTGACCTTGGTTCTTCAGCCTTAACTCCCTTGTTTCCTCCTCAAGATTGCTTCACATCTCTTCTCCATTGCTTCCATGCTCCTTGAGCTCCAAAATCACCTGTTTATGCATGAAAAGATGCAAATGCAATGCAACTAAACCCTAATGCATGATTAGTGCTAAAGCTACACAATAATGGCCTAAATGATTAGCAAAAGATGCAAAAGATGTGAATAAACTAAGGGAAAACAAGATAAAATATATGAACATCAACACCCCCAAACTTAGTCTTTGCTTGTCCTCAAGCAAATAATCAAAGACATAAGAAGGTAAGTGAGGTTTGAAAGTGGGATCTCAGCTCCTTAAGCTTGCAAATAGACCATCTAGAATCAATGTCCAAGTTACTAACACTATGATGCAAGTTGAATGAGCTGGAATTTAAAGACTTTAGACAAGCATATCACAACCTTTATTGATTTGAGCCTAAGACATCCACATGCATTCAAATCAACCATTTCCTTTAACATTCATTAAACAAGAACATGAATCAACTCTATGCAATGCTTAAACTCATTTGGCTTGGTAATAAAGGGTTTTGAGACAATGATGGTCTCTTTTTAGAGTGGGGCTTATCAATATCAAGGTTCTCTCATGAAAATGGATTGAGCTTTAGAAGAATGCTAAAGGTAAGAACACCTAAACTCATACAAGAATAAAACCTTGTCTACCCAAAGGTACCCAAAGTGTTTATCCTAGCAATCTAAACCCTTATGATCCTAGTGCTACCATTTACTTCTTCTTTTCTCTTTTGGTTTTCAAGTCTTAGGAGATGCTTTCTTATTTGATCTTTCTAGTGGGATGGGGAATTCTTACTTATTTGCTATGGTTCTCTTTTCTTCTTATTCTTAAGACATATAAGCATTTTGCTAAACTTTTCTTTTCTTTCTTTTCTTTTTTCTTAACTAGAACCATCTTAATCAACACTTTACTTCCCATCCTTTCACTAGACTTTGCTTAAACACAATCTCCTCTTAAAGACTCTACCCTTTTTCTTTCTCTTTTCTTTCTTTTCTTTTCAAAACAGCCAAGTCCCAAACCCAACAAGTGAACCACCTAGTCCTATCTAGTTTGAAAAATGCAAACTAGAACTACACAAGGTCTTACTCTTGTCAGTTCAAACCTAACACTTTCTACCAAGCTCAATCCCAAAAATAGGCCTCACACACTCAAGAATCAACAAGGCTTGAAAGAAGGTTTGGTTTAGGGGTAGGGGAACTGATCTAAATGATTTAATCAGCTACTTGGATCAACAAGAGTGGTGAAAAGGAGAAAGATGATCCAAGTATGTATATGGTATCCATGAGTTTAAAGCAATGCATAAATTGATAATTAAAAGTCA